>NW_027187315.1:9553783-9578054 GCF_028583685.1 Petaurus breviceps papuanus
GCCCAAATCTGGCAAATAGATTATATTGGTCCACTACCACTGGATAATGGATGCAGATTTATATGTACTTGTGTTGACACCTATTCAGGTGTACTAGTGGCTTGTCCTTATAAGAATGCAACCCAGAAAAACACTTGTAAAACTCTAGATCTCATAAGTCTATATTATGGAACCCCAATGCAGATTCAAAGTGACAATGGGTCACATTTCAAAGGCAACGAAATGAAGAAGTATTGTATACTAAACAATATAGAATCTATATATCATATTCCATATTATCCAGAAGCATCTGGGTTAATTGAAAGAATGAATGGATTACTGAAAGAACAGTTGAGGAAGTTAAGTTCCAATAATTCATATCAACATTGGAAGGATAATTTGTTCATGGCCTTGCCTAATTTGAATAATAGACCATTGGGAGGAAGTACACCTCTAGCCAGAATGATGACCCCAAATCTGCAAATTATAACACAACAAACACATAAGATCCCAAATATTGAGTATTGGACCTTGAGTCCAGATGTCCCAGCACCATACCCAGAACACCTGGTTCAGTGGATATGATTTACATTGTTTAGAGGACTTTTGGTTGGATAGAAAAGAAATAAGAAAAATCTCCACTGGGATATGCATAAGAATCCCTAAAAATCACTTTGGACAGATTTTACCCAAATCAGGTTTAGCAGCTCAAGGAATACATGTATTGGCTGGAGTAATAGATTCTAATTATCAAGAAGAAATTGTTGTAACATTCCATAATTTAGGTTGAAGGGCCCATACAGATTCACAAAAATGATACGATAGTTCAAGTAATTATTGTTCCTTGTAAAACAATACCACTTGTAAAAACTGACCCTCCTTCCAAAATAACTGTCAGAGGAACTGAAGGATTTGGTTCTACTGATAGAATAAAATCAGGAGCTAAAGTATGGGTAAAACAGAAGCCAGATGATTTTCCAAAGGCTGCAGAGATTATAGCACATGGGAGGGATAACACTGTAACTATTGTTTATTATGGAGAAGATGATTACAAAATTGTACCCTTGAGTCATTTATTCTACTGTGAGTGAGGCTACAATAGTCTGGTTATTGTCTCTTTGCTTCTTGATTTTTTGTCTGTTCACCTTGTTTGCTAGATTTGTTTCTGCAGGCTTGGTACCCTCCACCTGTAGATGCCTGATAGCTTAAGCTGGATGTCACCCCCTGTCTGCAACTGTGATGTGTCACCCTTGGACCTGGCATCCAGCATATTAAGAACTGACCTCTCAAATGGGACCCCTTAGGACAGGGACAGCTCTACATCCGATTTCAGCAGCAAATAGCCATGGAAGAAGAGACCTTCACCCCTTACCACAAGATTTTAGGGCCCAATTGTTCGGGGTGGGGGAAATGATGGGGAGCTTGTGCTCAAGCCCCACCCTAAAATATGGTTTTCTGTGTTTACTGTGTGCTATACTTATTTTGTTGTGAAATTTTGTTGACACCAGTTATTCCTACTGTATTTTTGCCAAGTAAGGGACATGAAAGATCTTGGGGCCGAATGTAAGGGTTATGTGATTTAAAGATCTTCCATGCCCAATTGGACTTGCTGACGTAGCAGGAAGGTGTGGAGCAAGAGGAAGCGGAAGCCAAGCTAGAGTTCCTGCGGTGGCTAGCAGTGGTGGCGACAGCGGCAGCAGCAGCAGAGGTAGAGGCAATGTGAACCCCTTTTTCAGTCAGCCAGAATTTCTGCTAAGGACTCCTGCTGAGGACTGTCAGGGGCCGGAGCTGCTGGGAGCGTGCTTCCTGGATGCTGGGTGGTTGCTGTGAGTGGGGAGAGGAGGACCTTTGCCTGAGGTAGCCTGTTCTGTTTTAAAGGCTTGAGAATGTGGGTGCTTTCTACCTTATCTACCTGTGCCAATTTCATAAGTACTCTGATGGCTTTTACTTTCTCGTTTTGGGACTCAGTCTTTTGGTATTTTAATAAATTTTCTAGCTTATTCCCCTGTATAGCAAGCTTGATATATTTTGTGATGGATAATTACATCAGCATATCTGTCATTTCTGTAGGCATTGTGAATATTGCATTGCTGATACAGGTTTAACTGTGTGTAACCAGCAATATGATAAGAATACTAGGGATTCAAACAACTAGAACTGTGGAGGCTTTAATTGTTTGACCAAGGAATCAAGAGGAAGAGAAGAGGAGAGAGTGGCTAGCTAAGAGAAGACAGCTTGGGAGAGAATGGAGGGTCAAGGGATTGGGGGTCATGGTGTGGATAAAGAGTAGAGTTATGTAAAGGAAGACAGAGGGAGAAGTGAAAAGCTAGCCTATTATGGTCAGATAAGGGGATTTCAGAGTTTTTGAACATAGAGATTGTACATTGGTGGGTGATGGCAGTATCAAGGGTATGACCATCTTTGTGTGTGACTGAGGTGTGGGGAAAGCTAATGAGATCTGTAATGCAGATTACAGCCTAGCCATGCCAACTTGTACAGCTTCTGCATCAAAAGTGAAAGAAAAGTGGGGCACTTACATACTAGGCTCTGCCTCAGAACCCAGAGCCAGCTAAGGAGCACTTAACACCTCTAAGGTGATCTGGAGATCAGAGGGTGGCTATTTTGTGGAGGGAAGAGAGTTTTCCCAATAGCACTGGAGCTACAAGCAGGGATAAACCTACAATTGTGTTACCCACATCTAAACTGGCATCAGGAGCTTGGATTCTGTATCTGACAGTTTTAGGTCCATTGCAGATCTTGAGCCTGAACTGCCCCTGATACCCTTGAAGAACACACAAAACATGAAGAAGCAAGTCTTAGACATTTCTTCTAGAAATCACATTTTGCCTGGCCATAACACAAATTTCTATATCTGAAGGGATTGCCAGAAAAAAATGAGTAAATATTCAAAGAATGCCACAATAAGGAGCTATTATGGTGGAAGGGATGACCATGACACAGACTTAGAACAAGAGAATGACTCCAATGCATCTATAAGCAAAAATTCAAAGAAAAACATGAGTTCAACTAGGATTCCTTTAAGAAAGGAATAGATTTTTTAAAAAGCATAAAAAGTTTTATAAATGAAATGAGATCACTAGAGAGAATTGAAAAGGAAATGAGAATTATGAAGAATTAACAACTTAGCACAAGAGATACACAATTCACCCAAACAATAGACTTCCTAAAAATTAGAACTGACCAAATAGAAGTTAATGACTCCATGAGACAAGAAATATTAAAACAAAGTCAAAATTCTGGGAGAAAAATAGAAGAAAAGATAAGGCATTTCAAGGAACTGTCTGTTGCTAAACTTTCCATTTAAAACAAATAGACAATGATAATTTATATCTATTTATATCTACTTCCTCTTCCTAAGCAGGTGAATTTATATTAAATCCAAAGCTGGCCTATTCTTTAAAGTTTATAGGTTCACTTAGTATTGAAAATTGGCATAAAAGTGTGGTTAACCATAACAATTTCTGCTTTGTATGTATTTCATTCTTGAGATTGAACCTTAAAGAGAGAAATAGAGGTCAGGGTCTGGCAGATTGAGAAAGAGAAGGAATGAAAAAGAAATTAGATCATCTGTTAGAGAATCTTGGAATCTTCCTAGGCATAGGATCCAGAAATAAGTTAAAGAGAATTTTATTAATTTACTTTCCAGTCAGTCAATAAATAGCCTTTATTAAAAGTTTACTGCCTGCCAAGCACTGTGCTAAGCTAAGGGGATGCAAAAAGAGACCAAAGATGGTTCCTGTCTTTAAAAGGCTCACCACCTAATGGCAGCAGGTGGGGAGAACAAGTAAATGAGGATGTACAAACAAGCTCTGTCCAGGATAAATAGGAAATGATTAACAGAGGAAAGTCACTAGAAGTAAGAAAAGATATTTAGGAAACATTTCTTGTAGAAGATGGGATTTTAGTTGAGACTTGAAGGAAGCCAGAGAAGCCAACACATAGAGATTTGGAGAGAGATATTCTAGGCACGGTGGACAACCAGAAGAAATGCTTGGAGCAGAGGGATGGAGTTACTTGTTTGTGAAACAGCAAAGAAGCCAGGCATCACTGGGAAAAAGAGGTAAGGAGGGAGGTATGAGAAAAGGGGAAAGGTTATGAAGGGCTTTGAATGTCAAACAGAGGATTTTGTATTCGATCCTGGGGGTGAGAGGGAGCCACTGGAGTTTATTTAGTAGGGGGAGTGACATGGTCAGATCTCTGCTCTAAGAAATCACTTGATGGCTAGATGGAGGATGGATTTGGAGTGGGGAGAGACTTAAGGCACATCAGCAGGCTATTGCTATAGTCCAAGAGAGAGATTGCCAAAATGGGGAAAAGAGACCCTTAGCAAAGTCTGAGCCATGACTAAGTAGTTTTAAGCAGTGGGAGGAAGTTTTGATTAGCAAAACCAAGAGGAAGTCAGTGGTTTTCTGGAAAAATTTTCTTCTGTTTGCCTCAGTTTCCTCATCTGTAATATGAGCTGGACTGAAGGTGTTGACTGAGAGAAAAGTCTATGGGAATGCCTGGGGGAAGGAGTTGAGAAAAAAAATGATTCTACTCACAAGGGGATGGGGATGATTGAGGGAATAGAGAATTTACTTCTTCAGTCAAACATCTTCAACCCCAAACATTGCTACATGTGTATACAGTCAGCTATCTCAATTTAAATCCAAAAAAACCTCCAAAAAACCTGTTTTCTCAGCAATTCAAAGGTATTTATGCTGCCTTTTAAAAGCTTTTCTTCACAAATCCATGCTTGTGTGAGTGTCTGCGTTTTCATTGGAAAGAGGTCCTAGTAAGCATTTCCAATTCATTCAAGGATAGTGCTTAGTATTATATGGAGGGTACTTAGCATCCCATCTTCAAATTGAGAATCTGCTCTGAAGTGGGCTTAGTTTTTTAAAATAAAAAATGTTTCTCTCTTCTGTGAGCAAATACACATGTGGTATATTCTCTGGGTCCTCCAAGAAGAGTTGGAACTAAAGTTAAATTAAGGGGTGCAATTCAATTTAATTTCATTCAATAAGCATTTATTAAGCACCCACTGTGTCCAGGGCATTATGTGTCAGAGATGAAATTACAACATCATCATTATCATCATTTCTAATGTTTTTTTTGTTGTTTTGTTTTGTTTTGGGGGGGGGAGGGCAGGGCAGTTGGGGTTAAGTGACTTGCCCAAGGTCACACAGCTAGTAAGTGTTAAGTGTCTGGGTCTGGATTTGAACTCAGGTCCTCCTGACTCCAGGGTCTGTGCTCTATTCACTGGGCCACCTAGCTGCCCCATTGCTAATGTTAATATACCTGGTAATTTACATATATTATCTCATTCAATCCTCACAGCAAACCTGTGGTGCTATTATTATATATACTTTACTGATGCAGGAGCCGAGTCTGAGAGAGGCTGTGACTCATCCAGGGTAACACAGACAGAATGCAACTGAAGTGGATTCAAATTCAGGTCTTCTGGACTCTATCAATGGATGTCACTTTTGCAAAATTGATAAAAATTGGTTTGGGGAGTAGTTTATCTACTCCCAATTTGAGGTTTAGGGTTTAGGGGTCCTTGAGAATCCAAAATCCTGCTGAATGAATTTGACTCAAGTCTTCTCTCAGTTAAAGTAAAAAGCAAGGTTTACTAAAAATTCGACATATTGGGTAGACTCTTAAGAAGCCTAAGTATTTGTCACAAACAAGTGGGACAGAACAATCTGACACAGACTGAATCTGAGCTAAATTAATTTCAGCACCTTCATGATGGATCTTTTATACAGAAAGACTGTGGGAAGGATCTAGGGGTGGTCCAGAAGAGGGGTTTGGGAGGGTCTTGAGGAGGAGTTCAAGGAGGATCTTGGGGACTGAGGTCAGACTCCAGTAATGATATTAAGAGTGGGAAATAGTTGAAGGCTATCTGGAGATGACAGACAATGGAGGGCTAAGCTATTTTAAAGGTAACAGATTTGGTTATAGATATTTTGATAGGATCAAGAGCGGTAAGTAACTGGACAATGGAGGGCTTAAGGTTAAGAGTAACAGAGATTTGGACCTAGTTATAATGAAAGATTTATGGTCTCATCAAGTGGGAAGATTCAATAAGAGTTCAAGGGGTTTCCCAGAGTCTGTACCGATCACCAACAGCTTGGGAAAGAGAAGGTGATGTTTAAAGCTGAGCCTTAACTCAGTGTTAAAGGAAATTAAGGATTCTAAGAGGCCAGGGATAATAAATAAATACTTGCGATAAGAATTTTGGAGGGAAGATATTCAAGCAAATGTTGGGAATTGATACTTAGCAATGAAGATTTGGAGAAGAAAGATAACCACAAAAGATAAATCTGATATACATCAATGTATACACAAATACACAATGTATCATCCCACTAAAATGGGGCTTTTAACATTTTTGTGTTTTGTAGACTGATTTTGGCAGTATGGGGCCTCAGAGACTTACTAAATGTGTGACCCTGGGCAAGTCACTTAACCCTCTTTACTTCAGTTTCTTCATTTGTAAAGTGAACCCAAGAAGAAAATGCTGACCCTCTCCAGTATCTTTGCCAAGAAAACCCCAAATGGGATCACAGAGAGTGGAACATGACTGAACCAACTGAACAACAAAGAAGTTCATGGACCCCTTTTCAGAATTGAAGGAATTAAAGACATTATTGAAAGAAATGCTAAATTTGATTTAGAATTTAGTGAAAATAAAGTTGTAACTTTTTCCCCAATCCAAGTTTGTGGACCCCAGGTTGAGAGCCCCATGCACTAAAAGGCCCCACTCTTCTACAAGAAACAAATGAACAGTTGTTAGCATTAATCTCTATTACTGGTTTGACCTATATTGTTATTCCTCCTGCAAGAGTGGACAATTGGAAAGCCAGCCTAGTGTAGTAGACATGGAGTCAAGGAGACCTGTTTTCTTGCTAGGGGTGCTCTGGCCAAAGGGAATGTAAATTTTTAATCTCTGAAACTCTTTTTTCCCCCCTCTTTTTCTCTTAAAGACCAGCCTTAACCTCCAATCACTCTGGATCTCTTTGATTGGCCAATAATTGGTCCTAGATCAAGTCTTACTTAGTCATTGTTTGGACCCTGATTGGCTCAGAATGAATGTAAATAATAACTTTTTGTGTTTTGGCCAGAAACCCTAAGGGTCTTCCCCTCCCAAATCTATTTTTTTAAAGAGGTCTTTCTTTGCTTCATTTATTATTAAACCTTAAATCACATACGCTTTGCCCCAGTCAAACTGAGACCTTTTAAGGACCTTAACATGAAAAGGCCAATGGCTACCACTGCATCCAGGGCCATCTCCAGTAGTCCTGATCCATATCTGGCCACTGGACCCAGATGATTCCAGAGGAGAAAGTGAGACTGGTGACTTTGCACACTCACCTCCCTCACTTAAATCCAATTTACTTGCATGTCATGGCACCACCCCCTTGATGTCAGGGTCCTCTTCACAAACAACAGCAAGCAAAAATTCTTGCTAGCTATGTGACCTGGGGCAAGGCACAGCAACCTCTCAGCCTCATTTGTAAAATAAGGTTAATAATGGTGTTTACCTAATAGGTTTGTTGAAAGGCTCAAATTATGTATGTATGTATATATGTATAGAGCTTTGCAAATCTTAAAAACCTATATTTTAGTTATTATTATAAGGCTATTATTATATATATTAATTATAATATTATTATTATAAAAAGGCTATATATTTGATAGCATATCAAAGTAAAAAAACTTCAATTAGTATGTATATTTATATGTTTATTTGTGTATATTTACATAGTCCTCCTTCACTCAAATCAAAGTCAACTGCAAATCATGTCATCATTTCCCTGATGCCATGGTCTTCTTTGAAAATGAAGGACAACAATAATGTGTGTATGTATATGTCTGTATGAATGTATAAGTTTGTATGTATGTATATATATGCATGTGAATGTGTTTGTATATGCATGTGTATGTATGTGTGTATGGGTATATGAGTATGCATACATATGTATATGTATGTGTGTTTATGTGTATATGTATGTATATAGAGATGCTGGCCTGGCTTATATTCTAGTTCAATTAAATAATTGAGTTCAATTCAATTCAGTTCATTAAGCAATTATTAAATACTTTTTATGCTTTGAATGCAGAGGTGATGGAGGTATAAAGATAAAAATGAAAAACCAAACCAAACCAAACCTTTCCAGGGAGCTTATATTGTATTGGAGGGATAGTTAACAGCTCAGTAAATATGCTTTATATTCACACACTCATATTGAACACATGGTGAGAAGGGCTAATGGTGGGCACCAGTGTATAGGTTTACTGAATCTTTGGTAGATTTAGCAAAATATCAGTGAAGTGGGTGGGTAGGCAAGTTGGGATAAAAAGGTTTTTAAGGACATGGAAGTCTTAGTCTACTAGACCTTGATGAAAAAATATATTTTGGTTAAAAATAGTTTGAGAGATGTCTTACCTTGTATGGTGTAGAAGTACAGGGATAGGAACATGATGGTTCCAGTTGCATCATAGAAGCAAATAGATATTTTGAGAATAGATTTTGTTAATGGTAGGCTGCCCAGCATAAACAATTTGAGTACAAGGGATAATGGTACAAGAATGACTAAGTTAATGAAGAATGAATGCATGCATACATGTTCTCTTTTGTATAGATAGCAGACAGTGCTCACTCTTTGGTTGTCTGTGCACCTTGAATTGTTTTTACAGTAGAGCTAGACACTTCCGTGTATTCACATTCCTTTCCTCAGTGTCCCTTCTGAGTGATTTAACTTATGTGTGAGATATCCAGCTGGTATTTGTAACTCAATATGTGAACACAAAGCAGAGCCAATGAATTGTCTCATTCAGAGAATGACTCTACAATCTTACCCCTGTGAGCTCCAAAGTATAACCAGCCTATATCAAAAAATGGGAAATCTCTCCAGAAAAACTGTATAATACATAGAACAGCCAAAAAGGAACCATGGAGAATAAGCACACCCAGCATTCTAAAGAATAAATCCAGGTAGGAAAAGTATATCTAATCACATGCTAACAAATGATAACTGTTTGACTGATTTAATATATTTAGAGAGTAAAGAATGAAACATTTCATCCTGTAAAAATGAAATTTAAATTGGCTTGGAGATAGACTTTTTTTTTAAGCATTGTAATCAGGGGAACCTAGCTGAGCTGAGGACCTGAGGGAACCAGGTAAAAGAGAGTATTGGCGCTACCATTCCAATAAAGAGAGGCAGATTTTAGCTGGTATGTTAAAGAACTTCTACTTTTGTCCCCCTTTCATGCCTCATCAACATATCAGCTTCTTAAGGGTTACTTTTTCCTGTGGAGTGAATTATTATATCCTTCCTTATATATCAAGTGTCATGGTGAGCCATTAATTTGGCCCTATTCAACAGGAAGGATTGGACTCTGGGAAAGATCCGCACTCACCCTGGCAGTTATGTGTTCCACCCTGCTGATGGGGAGTACTTGGAAGTGCCAGCTTCTCTACAATTTTCAATGATTGGGTAAACCTTCTCTCCCCCCAAATCAGGGCTGGGCTGGATCTGATTCTTATATTTTCACTGTGAGCATTTTATACCTTGGAAGCAGCAAGCTGAAAATCAGGACTTGATTTGTTGTTTTGTTGATTGTTATCCCTCTGGGCTTAAGAAAGTGATGAAGAAAATGTTGATAATGAAGATTCAACTTTAAAGTGTCCTGCATTTTTGGAGACCTGGTTGTTAAATATTTGCCTGCCCCAGATCTACATCCTTAAAGAATGTGGTTAATATAAATACTCAGAATTGCACTTACTGAAAAATCCTTTCTCAAATTTGCTATTTTTCAAGGTGATCTGAGCATGATAGATTTGGTCCCCTTTATGGAAAAACAGGTATTCTTGGATACTGTACATAGCTAGGTGTAACACTAGACTTGATCTGAGTTCACAATCTGCCCTAAATACTAACTTACTGTGTGACCCAATGCTTAGCACATAGGTGCTTAATAAATGTTTGTTAATTGATTGACTGACCCTAGACAAGCCACCTAATCTCTGTCTGCCTCAGTTCCCTCATCTATAAAAAGAGCATAATTATGGTACCTACCTCCCAGAGTTGTTGTGAATATAAAATGAGATCATTTTTTTCAAAGCATTTCACAACCTTAAACACTATATAATTGCCATTATTATTATTATTGTTACTTAAAATCAATACTCAAATGGATTTGTGATCTCACCATTTTGGGAGTTCCCTCCAAGAATGCAGATTGGAACCCATCTGTGCCTGCCCATCCTGTGTATGACTCTCACCATGTCCTCCTGAATGTTCATCACAAACACCCACCCAACATATTGGAGGCCTTCCTTGCATTACGAGATCAAACTCCACCAATCATTGGTCATTGGGCAGGAATCTCACATTTAGAGTACCAGAGGTCAAATTTAAATTGGCTGATAGGGATTCTTAGTAATTTCTGTCTCCTTTCCAGCCCTCAACCACCATCATTGAGGAAGCAGAAGGGGAAAACACAGAAGAGGGCCATTTTATATTTTTTATGGGTTGCCACAGCCAAAAAAAAAAATTCATTACCAGGTATCCAATATGATAAGGAATTTCTACTCCTTGGAAATGTCAGGAAAATTCACCATTGTGGATGAATGATACATTGAATTAACTCTAATTAGGCACATGATAGATTTCGCTGCTACTCTCAATATGATCTTTTGTTACACCAGGCATCTTGCCATAGATGAAGATTATTCTTTATTTTACCATGCATTAAAAGGATTTAGGTCCTGGGAAACATCTACCTTTCCTCTTAGTCCTCATTATCCTTTTGATAGAGGCCTAAGAATTTGGGCCCTAGTGATGGTGCCATAGGCACTGTTAATTTAAATGTCTGCCTGGATTCAGCCTAGTTTCTCTTGGGCCCTCAAGTAAATGCTTATATCAGATTATCTATCAGAATATGTGATGGACCTCATATAGTCACTTTATTTCAGTAATTTACAGTCACTTTGACAAACCCAATGGAGGGATGTTCTGGCCCATGTAGCCTCTGAAGTGTTTCACTTCGTTTTATAACAAGAAGCTTCATCTTCCAGTATAGATATAATTTTCTTGGCTCCGAGAGAGGTGTTCCTAAAAGGTTGGGTTTACACCTTTTGGGGGCTCCTTAACAAGCAATTGGACCCAGAGCAAGGGGAGAGAAAGGGTGGTCTGTACTACTGTTGCCTGTAGGTAGGCAAATCCCCTTTCCAGTGCTGTCTAAGTTTCAAGGGGTTTCAGGTTTTAACTAAGGGAAAATTACCTAGAATGCTTTAAAAAAACCACACACACAACAAACTCTCTCTCTTGAAAGACAGAGACAGAAAGGCAAGGCAATCAGGAACAAAAGGTGTGACCTGGTGGATGGGTGAAAAATTGGGGAGATTGGAAACAGAACAAAGTCCCCGCTGGAGTTTGTATGCTGAATTCTGCCATCAAATGTTGTTGAATTGGGTTCCATTAGACATGGCTACTCTCCAGTGATCAAGTCAAGCACTAAAGAGCCAGGGGCAAAAAGAATCCCAGAACTGGCCAGCGACTGACCATCTGAGATGCAGGAATGGGTAAATAGTGAGGTTGCCTTGAAGTGACTTTCTTCCTCATGCTTTCCTGGAAGATAGTGACCCTCTCACAGATTGCTTTACCCATTCCTTAATGAAATATTAGGCCAACTGCACTACTCCTGATTCCCTTCTATTTTGGTATCAGTCTGCTCACTTTTAAGCCATATAATTTTAAATATTTAAAATCATTATTAAATTTAAATCATGTTATTAATTTATTATTAAAATTTAAAATTTTGCAGTATATATGTGTGTATATACATATATATATATATATATATCTTTGCATTAAAATCTAGAAGGTAAATAGGATCTTTGCTAGTAATGCTAATGGTGAGATCTGAAATTGGTGGGAGAGCAAAACCCTAGGAGAGGAGGTTTAAAGTATTGGAGTTTTCCTCTCTATAATGCAAGTTAGTATTGCCAGACAGGGAATTCTGGCATGAGTTTCAAGAAGTCAACACTTAAGAGATATGGTTGCTTTTTTGATGGAGAAAGAGAAGGGCCAGATACTGCCTGCACTTGCAATCATGTTGGCTAAGGTAGAAGTGATTAAGCTGTGAGACAGCCACCCCTCACTCTACCCTTTGCAGTGAAAGAGCAGTACTGGGCTTGAAAGGGGAGAACCCACCTCTGGATGGGAGGGAACATTATAGAAAATTAGACCTCAAAAAAAAAAAAAAGGAGAGGGAATAAATGCATCTGAACGCCAGTCAGTTTCTGACTCAGTGGATGACTGACAGCTTGACTAGTCCTGCTTGCCAATGCCACCTGCTGGCCATAAGTAGAAATCTTTTCTTTTCCCCCTAGAAATTGAATCCTATTTTAAATGTACTACTCATTTGAAAGATCTGGCACTTGAAGGGATAGTAGAGGCCAGCCAGCCTAACCCCGTCATTTAAAGTTAAAAGACAAATGGTTTACTTAGTAGCTATTTATGGTGGTCTTTTGTGTAAGGAATGCTTGGTGGGAAGTAGTCAGGTGGGCCAGTGTGGCTGAAGAGCTACCCTCCACATTAAGGATTAATGAATAAGAAAGTATCTTTTGTTTCAGACCAGACTTGTACCCCTAGACCAGCAATATCTAAGCAGAGGAGCTGATAGATATAATTCTAGGCCTCTCCAGGTTCCAGTCCTTGCTCCACCAAAGCTGAGAATACTTTTCCCATGGAATTTTACTCTATTCATGGACTTCTCATAATAGAAGTACGTTGTTTTTGTTTTTTTGCCCCTGAGGCCCTTCCTCTGATTGGCAGATACTCCCAAAACCTTCATTTTAAGGAAAACAACCCTGGTCAGCCATGTGTTCCTTCTTCCTAAGGCTGTAATCCCAAATCTCATGACTTACTCTGTTGTGAATTCTGGAGTAGATACCTTATCCTTGCTTCCCCCACCTCTGCTTTTAGCTTTTTTGTGTGTATTATCTCCTGCCATTGGAATGTAAGGTCCTTGAGAGCAGGGACTATCTTTTTTCTGCTTGTTTTTTTTTTCTCAGGCTTAATGCACTGCCTGGCATGTAGTAAGCCCTGTCATAGAAGTTGAGGTTTGAGACTTAGGGGTGCTCGAGACCCTAAATTGCTGACATGCTGGGTCCTGCCCAATGAATTCAGCTCAAGTCTTCTTTCAGCTAAAGCAAAGTTTATTAAAGATTCGCCATAATGAGAAGATTCTTTAGGAGTATGTGGGGTACAGAGAACCTAACCCAAAATTGACTACTTGGAGACCTCTCAAAGTGAAGGAAATAAATCCAGGGAGAGGAGGCCACCTTACAGGAGCAGAAACTGGGTTAAATAAGCAAGGGTTACCCACTCCTCCCAAACATTAACCTAATTATTACTAATGAGGCTCTAATTTTGTTAGATAACATACATAACACATGAGGTCCACTACACAAGCGCAGTAACAACCTCAGAATACTGAACCCCCTTCAGTCCAACCTAGATGTGTCCTTATCTGGGCCTGAGTGTCCCAAGGCTGCTGTCTGCTTTCTGATTGATCAAATCCACCTGTTGCTGCCAGCTCCTTTTATTCTACATCATTTCATTTTTAGTATTATCTAGGAGTTCTCTGGGAACTGGGAACTCAACTTCTTCCCAAGGCTACTGTCTGGTACTTTTTATCAGTGGTCTTGTTTCAGCAATTCTTGCAGTTCTATAGAAACTTAACCCTTTGCTACCTCTCACACTACCATTCCTTTCCCCAAACTAAAAACACCTCTAATTTGGTCTCAATAGTTAATCCAATCAATTGTATTAATACTCAATAGCTCTTACATTACCTTGAATACACAATGACTTACATATATATGGAGAAACAATACTGAACTTAGTTACAAAATATAAGGAAGTAATAAGAATGTATATAGGATGTTCAGAATGGGGAAATTCACTGCAAGGTATCCCTCACAGGAGCCTGAGCCTTTATGAAGCTTGTATTGACAAGAAGGTCAGATCAAATCTCAACTAGATGAGCTCTGAGCTAGACTGAATCTGAGCCCCTTCATGGAGCCAAGTTGAATCTTATATATAGAAAGACTGTGGGAGGTATCTAGGGGTGGTCTAGTAGTCTGGAGGACAGGTCTAGGGAAGGTCTAGAAGAGGATATAAGAAGGATCTTAATGGGACTGGGGTCAGATTCCAAGGACCAAGAGAATGGGATTTTGATGGGATCAGGGGTGGGAAACAGGCAGAGGCAATCCAGAAGCAACAGAAAATGAAGGACTAGGCTAGGTTAAGGATAACAGATTCAGTCATATTGGAGATGAAAGGCTTTTGACCTCTAGGGAATGCCAGATCAAGTGGGAAGATTCAAAGGTTCAAGAGGTTCCCTGAACCTATACCCCATCACAGACACATCTACTTAAGTCCCCAGGCTCTAGTTGACATCCAGGGGATCAATTCATACATATCCCAGGAGTAGGAAAAGACTTTCTCCTTCCTTTACTCCCTGTCTGGTGACATCCTGGGGAACTCTAGCCAAGAGAGTATCTGATGAAAATTGCCTCTAATTCGGGCAGATTTAGTGTCCTCTCCTTTGCTGCTGTTATGGAGCAGAGGGTGAGGGATGTCTAAGGAACTGCTTGGTATCTTTGTATCATATTAGAATGCCAAGCACTTTCAACACTGGGTTCACTGGGTCACCAATGATCAGAAATAGACTCTTCCCAAACTTCCATGTTGTTGTTTGGAATTAGGGAGAGAATACATGCTCATGAGCCTGGGAGGGGACAGTGGAAAAGGACACCTATCACACTTATGTATCTACTTGTTTCTCCTGATAGATAAGCTCACTGAGGGCAAGGACTTTTTCATTTTTGTCCTTATACTCCTACAGCCTGTCATAGTTCCTGGCTAGTAGGTGTTTAATAAATTTTCATTTATCAATTGCTATCACCCTGGATTAATACCAGTTCATGCTTGTGACAATGATAGACAAAATGCCTGAAGACAAGGACAAGACAATCCCTACTGATTTTGGTTTAGGCTCTTGGTAAAGAGAATAATCTTTGTTCTTAGACTTCATGGGTTCAATGCTAAGCAATATGCCTTAATAGTTGCACTAACTCTGGGAACTCATATATTATTTCTCTTTTTTATCATTACTCTCTCTGTTAGCTGACCTGTCTTATTCTTATAAACCTAGCATTTGGTTTCCATGAAAAGGAATTAGGTAATATGGTGTGGTGGTATGTTGACAGATCTGAAATGTTTTTCTTCTTATTTTATGAAGACTAGAAATTCATTTATATATGCCCAAATTTCCTGATGGATCTGTAATCTTTTCATTTAGTTATCCTCTAGAGCCTGGCCATCCTTTATATCCAACTTATGTCCTTCACTATGTCCAACCATTAGGTCCCCATAGGAATGCACCTGACATGCTGGAGGCCTGCCTCGATTTCCCTTGACATCATGAACTGTTCATCAGCTATTCTTTACATTCACCATGGGATCTGCCCATTTTTGACCCTACATTCCATTGATGATATGCTTTATTCTAGCTCTTTTTTGGGTTACTGGGGGGACTGGATCTACCTATGTGGATCAACTTGGGAGTACAATGTCTACTCATGAGCCCAGTCACATTATTGATTGTCACAGGAACTTTTCCTTGCTCCATTTACAGCCTGGGCCAGTTTGGCCTGCCTTGGGCAGCCTGATGGCACCTTTCCCACAAGAGACTCACCCTGTTGGCTCCAGACTTAGTGTATACACCCAATAGGCTTAGCTCAGAACTTCCAAACTTGAGCAATTCATTACCCTAATACTCCTCCTACCCCAGTGCAGGGATTACAGGCATGAGTCACTATCCCCAGATGTTTTATTTCTTCTCTGGAATTCCTAATCCAATGGGATTATTAAAAAAATATATTTCTTCCAAATATGCAAATATTCTTCCTCCAGACATCCTATCCTGATGCCTTGTTATGGCATAGAGTTAACTCTGTATCCTCAAAGATTATACCTACAGAGTGCTAGGTTAGAAACTTTAAGTTTGGGTACAGTATTAGATAGTCCAATCTGTTGTTAATTGTAGAGTAGTGTAGATGGTGGGCAGTTAGGTAGCACAGTGGATAGAGTGCTGGGAGTAGATTCAAGAAGATCTGAGTTGAAATTCAGCCTCAGACACTAGCTGTATGACCATGGGCAAGTCACTTAACCCTGTATGTCTCAGTTTCCTCATCTATAAAATAAGCTGGAGAAGGAAATGGTAAACCATTAAAAAAAAACAAAATAGGATTACAAAGAGTTGGACATGACTTAAACAACTCAACAACAACAAAAGTGTAGGTAACTTCAGATAGGCTTATTACCAGGAGGATTGCCCAAGTGGACATCAGGTGATGAAGTGTGTGTGTGTGTATGTGTGTGTGTTTAGCCACAATTAGCTCATGAAACCATTTACCAAGGAATGAAAGGATTTCATTTGCATATGTTTAGGGAGTACCCATTCCAATGAAATTACAGGTAAGTGAAATAACTATTGAGATTGTAAAATAATAAAGATATCATCACTTTTGGTAATAGCCTCTCAATTCAGAGGTAAGCTCGCTGAGATTCCGAGATGGTGGCTTTCTCATGGTCACACAACTAAAGCTGGAGGTAGAATTCGCACCTAGATTCTCCTGACTCCAAGTCTGGCCTTGTATCAACTATCTGACCTTGCCTTTCATTATAAGTATAGCTGGTATAGCATACAAAATCAATGATTCAGCTAGACAATCAACAATAGAAATACCTTATATTGTAAAGGAATTGTGTTGAGGGGTAGAGGGAAAGAATAACATTTATATAGTACTTTTTATGTGCCAAGTACCATGCTTAACAAATATTATCTAATTTGATCTTCATAGTAACCCTGGGAAGTAGGTACTATTGTAATTTTCGTTTTACAGTTGATGAAAATGAGACAAAGAGAGATTAAGTGACTTCCTCCGGGTCACTCAGCTAGTAAGTATTTGAAGCTGAATTTGAATGGGTCTTTCTGTCTCTAAGCCCAGGGACACTTATCCACAACCTCTCCACCTCAACCCCTAGCTGCCTCAAGAGTTGGGCACTGGGGAAAAAATGAAACAAGTGCTCCCTCTGTATTGTGAGGGACAAAATGTTTGCAAGGACATTTATTCAAAATAAATGTATGGTGATTTCAGTCAAAGTCACTAGCACTTTGGGGTGGGCAATGGGAGCAGGAAAGGCCTGGTGTAGGAGTTGATGTTTGAGATTATCTTTGAAGAAAAATAGAGTTTCTAAGAGGCAGAGGTCAGTCAATCAGTCAGTCAATAAACATTTATTAAGTTCACATTATGAACCAGGTACTATGCTAAATGCTGTGGATACAAAGAAATATATAAATATAAATAAATAATATATACATGATAAATACAAATAATAAAATATAAATACATAATATATAAATATAAATACAATGATACACAGAAAGTCAAAAGACAGTCTCTTAAGTATCTCCTAGTTGACATCATGTAAAATGACTTACAAAAGTCATTTTACTTATTTACTTCCTAGTTGACATCATGTAAAATGACTTACAAAAGTCATTTTATTTACAAAATTTACAAAAAAAACCTACATCCAGAATGAATTGGAGGGAATCAACAAAGAGAGGGTACTAGATTTAAAGGGGACCAGGAAATGCTTATTGTAGAAGGTAGAATTTTATCTGGGTCTTGAGGGAAGCCAGGGGAAGTCAGGAGATGGAGGTGAAGAAAGAGAGCATTCCAGGTTTTCATGTCAAACATTCCAGGCTTTCATTTCGAGAGTCGGAAGATGGATTGCCTTGTGAGACAAATGGCAAGGAGGAGTGGGCTGGAGGAAGACTGGAGTGAAAAGAGTAAGAACATCAGAAAGGTGGGGGGACAAGTTATGAAAGTCTTTGCCAAATAGACAATTCTATATTTAATGCTGGACTTGATGGAGTTTATAGTAGAGGGTAAGGTCAGAGCTACTTTAGGAAGATCACTTTGGCAGTTGAATGGAGGCTGGCCTGGAGTGGGGTAGGATTTGTGGCAGGGAGACCATCTAGCAGGCTATTGCAATGGTCTAAGTGTGAGATAATGAGGGTCTGCACTAGGGTGGTAGCACTGTCAGAGAAGAGAAAGGGGGCACATTGAAGAGATGTTGCAAAGGTTAAATCAACAGGCAAGAGATTGGATATGGTGGGGTGAGGGATAGTGAGGAACTATGTTATGAGATGATGTGAGACTGGGTGATCATAAGGATAGGGGTACTCTCAATAGTAATAGTAGAGTTTGGAAGGAGAGAAGGTTTTTTAAAAAATAACATTTTGTTTTTTGGTTTTTACCAATTATATGTAAAACAATTTTTGGCATTCATTTTTATGAGATTTTGAGTTCCAAATTTTTCTCCCTTCCTCCCTCCCATCTCTTCTTCCTAACACAGTAAGCAATTTGATATAGGTGATATGTGTGCCTTCATGTTTCCATATTAGTCACAGTTGTGAAAGAAGAAACAAACCAAAAGATAAAACATGAAAAATATAAAGAAAGTGAAAATGGTATGCTTCAATCTGCATTTAGAGTCCTTATTTTCTGGATGTGAAAAGCATTCTCCATCATAAGTCCTTTGGAATTGTCTTGGATCATTGTATTGCTGAGAAGAGTTGTCATTCATAGTTGATCATCACACAATGTTGCTGTTACTATGTACAACATTCTCCTGGTTCAACTTATTATTTCACTTTATATCAGTTCATACAAGTCTTTACAAGTTTTTCTGAAATCTGGCTGCTCATTATTTCTTATTGCACAATAGTATTCCATTATATTCATGTACCACAGCTTGTTCAACCATTTCCCAGGTTGATGGCCATCCCTTCAATTTCCAATTTTTTTGCCAACACAAAAGTTCTGGGCCCAAATGACTTCACTGTATGTTAGAGTCAAGTTACAATGCATCTGACTGTGGGTGATCAAACCAGTAAGAGCTCAGAATGCTCTACCATATGTAGGGCACAAATAGTCCATTTGAAAATTTGGGGTGGATTCTCTAAATTTGTGCACCTCACATTTCCAGAGCTCAACAAGGAGCCACTTGAGTTTATTAAATTTGTTTAAATCCCATTTATTTCACTTTTTCAAAAATAAAGATTATCCTCTGCTTCTTCCCATCATTAACAATGTTGAGAAGCTGCCACATGGCACTGGCTGGCTGTGCTGGTGTCTCAGCAGCTTCTCACCCTGGTAGCAAAATCCATGCACTCCCACTTACTGGGTCCCAAAGTCCAGACTGCACTGACCTCTCACTTTGTCCTTCACATCTATGCCTTGATAAATCTGGAAACAAGCACAGCTGCTGCTGATCTGGAGTCCTTGACGAGGGGGGGGGGAGGACAGCTCGCTGGTCAGGCCTACCCTAGGGCTAAAGCCTCAGCATGGGGCTGGGCTCCGCTCCCAGAGCACTGTGCTGGCTGATTCGTGCCAGCCTGTCAGGCTGTCCTCAGTGGGAGGTTAGCTTCTCTGTGTCATTTTGTGGGTACTGCTGCTCCAAAGTTTGTTTAGAGTCCCCTTTTTACATGGATTGGGGAAGGTGGAAAGAGAAAATACATTTTTAATTGAAAATAAATAAAAGTATAAGCAAGAATAAAAGAGGTAGGTAAAGAGAATAGGGTTATTGGTTTTATTTATGCATACTACCTGCAACAAAACCACTAGTTTTTTTTCCTTCTAGTGACAATTTTGATGATCTCACCATCGTCCTAATTCTTGTCATTATAGTTAATTTTTTAAAAATTTTATTTATTTTTAACATCCATTTAAAAAATTTCCAGTTCCAAATTCTCTCATTCTTCAACCCCTCCCCTACCTACTGAGAAAGCAAGCAATATCATACCCATTAAACAAATGAAATCATATAAAACATATTTCCATATTAACCTCATTGCAAAAAACAAAACAAAAAGCAAGAAAAAAAAGCAAGTGGACAAAATATGCTTCAATCTTTACTCAGAGTTCATCTGCTCTCTCTGGAGGTAAATAGTGTTTTTTCAGGATGAGTCCTTTGAAATTTCGGATCTTTGTATTAATCAGAGTGGCTAAGTCTTTGATAGTTGATTATGAGTGAATAGAATGTTCTCCTGGTCCTACTCACTTCACTTCGTATCAATTCATGTAAGCTGACAAAAAATTGTTAATACCAAATGTAAAGTTACTTGCTACTCCCTTAATGATCCTAATAATGTCAGAATTTCAGTAATGCCTTTACATTCCTACCCTTAAGAAATTTACTCTAGATTAGGTTGAGCTGAACCACACCCTAAATCCTCACCCAGAGATTTTACATCCTAAAGGAACCTAGTTTAAACTGGATCTCAGCTTCTGATATCCTTGCACCCTTCCTTTGGAATTCTTGGCATGAAAGGCAAAATAGCCAGAATAAAGTGGTTTTCCT
This sequence comes from Petaurus breviceps papuanus, assembly GCF_028583685.1. NCBI lineage: Eukaryota > Metazoa > Chordata > Mammalia > Diprotodontia > Petauridae > Petaurus > Petaurus breviceps. Next base: position 9,574,285 of record NW_027187315.1, read on the forward strand.
TGTTGGGATTGCCCAGGGGGACTGGGATCTCATGACCAGGCCTTGCTTCCTTATACTACCTCCTCCCTCTTTTCTTCTAAAAGTATAAAGAATCTTTTCATGGGTCTCTTGATTATGAAATCCATTGCTCTCTACACTCATGGGACATCCCCTAGGGTGGCAGGTTTGCCACCTTGTTATCTCAATTGAAGATGCTTTATTCCTTAACTCATTTGATTGAATCAACAGACTTTGATTTATTTCATTACTTGACAAAGTCTTCCCAGTTTTTTCTGAAACTATCCTACTTCTCATTTCTTATAGCACAATAATATTCCATCATAATAATATACCACAACTTGTTGAGACAGTCCCCAGTTAATGGACATTCCCTCAAGTTCCAATTCTTTGCCACCACAAAAAATGCAGTTATAAATATTTTTTGTACATTTAGGTCCTTTTTCTTTTTCTTTGATCTCTTTGGGATATAGAACTAGTAGTGGTATTGCTGTGTCAAAAGTTATGTACACTTTTATAGCCCTTTGGACATAGTTCCAAATTTTTCTCTCAAATGGTCAGACCATTTCACAACTCCATCAACAATGCATTAGTATCCACATTTTTCCACATCCCCTCCAACATTTGTCATTTCCTTTTCTGCCATGTTAACCAGACTATGGGTGTGAGTTGTTTTAATTTGCATCTAATGATTAGTGATTCAGAGCATTTTTTTTTAAAGCAATTGGGGTTAAGTAACTTGCTCAAGGATACATGGCCAGGTGTTTCTGGGTGGGTGCTAAGTGTCTGAGCCCAGATTCGATCCCAGGTCATCCTGACTCTGGGGCTGGTGCTCTTGCTCACTGTGCTACCTGGCCACCCCCAGAGCATTTTTTAATGTGACTATTGATAATTTTAATTTTTTCTTCTGAAATCTGCCAATTCATATCTTTTGACAATTTATCTTGCCACATAATTTAACAAAAGCTTTTATTTTCCTCCATTTCGTTGGTACTTTTCATCAGTGGTGTAAACTCCAACAGAAATTGATCCTGTATACCACATATTAATTTAGAAAACTACAAATTAGCATTATCTGTGTTTAATTGTATTTTTTGAGTTTTTTATGGGAGTTTATCAATAGCAAATTCATAATCTATTGTCAATCTTGGGTATTCTCCTTTCTCAAGATATAAATATCAACTTCTGTGGGTGAAAAATGATGTCATTTTCAAAGACTTAACTGTAGCTGAGGACATTATTTTATCCCCAGACTCTCATGAATGATTGTTCCTCTCTTTTTTTTTTAGCTGGCATTTTATTCAAGTGAAATTAAGTATTTATCACAATTTTATAACAAAAACCAAAACTTACACATAAAGTAAAAGTAACATAAAATATAAAATAATCAATGAACTGAATTCATTGTTAAAAGGTTAGGACCCCTAACCAGAGGAGGGGTTGTGCTTATGGTCCAAATGTCAATTAACTGGCTTCCTCCAGTTCTGTCTGCCATAAGAGTTTGTAGGGAGCATTCAAACAGCATTGAGAAATAAAAGTACCTAATCCTTCCCTCTGGTGTAAGGACCAGGTCCTTTCCCCATTTAACTACTTATTCCCTTGCATGTCACCTATGTTGGGGCACACTGCCTCCAGCTGTACAACTGCATCCTCCATTTCTGCCACCTCACCAACTATCAAGAATTTGATGCTAGTTTCAAATGTCAGTTTTGATTTGAACTTTCTTCCCAATTAAATAAAAGGATATATTTATCCAAGAATTATATTTTAAAACATCCAATAATTTTGGTTACTGTTTTAAACTTTACTGACACCACAGATAGAAGATTTGTCTCCTACCTATATGGGATAGTCCACAATTTGGAATGCTATTATTTCCTCAAGTACACCATAAGTTCTTGAAGGCTAGAGTTTATGCCTCATTTTCCTTCTGTTATTTTCCCTTCTCCCAATCTAGCACTGTTAGATTCCCCTTCTCCCAAGCTAGCATCTTCTTAGTTATAGAGAAGGTATTCAATAAGGACTTGCTTAACTGAAATACTGGTTATGCTACTGTTTGCTTGGCAAAACCTTTCTTTGAAGATGATAATGACATGGTAGTCTAATTTACTTTACTAATTTACTTGTTCAAATTTTCACAAATTCTCAATTAGTGGAACTGAAATGGATTATTTTGCATAAATTATGTAATTATTTCTTAAGATCTTAATTATGGTGCTTCAAGTCCTTGTTTCCATATCTTTCCGCTAGGAAGACTAGAGACTAGACCCAGAAACATATATCTGGGGATTTATGACATTTTATGTTTCAGTAAGACCTTTTTAAACAATGAGCCACTTTAACCCCATAAAAAATTAAATTACAGAACTTATATATGCACTTTTAATTTAACTGATAAATTAACAGGCAGTCCTGAACATCATCTCTTCATTAACAAATGTGTAATAACACATGTGCTAATGCAGAAATACTTCCAAAACTTAATTAATTTTTTTGGACTGGCATTCTCCAAATCAGATGATTTGTTAGCTAAAAAAAAGAAAAAGGAACACAAAGAAATTAAACATGTAGAACTTAAATATGCTACATTCAGAAGAAGAGACCAATCTGTTGAGAGCTGGACCACTAAAAATCCACACAACATCCTTTTCATTCCCAATCTCCATATTGAGTAGGCTCAGGGCCTTTGGGGCCACCCTTTTTCTTTGTAAGAGGATTGATATTATCTGGAAATTTTTCTACTGGCTCTTATTCTAAATTGGAATCTTCTGGAGCATCAAACTGTCCTTGTGGTAACTTAGGTTTCTTGAGTGCCTGCTTGCTTGGTTCAGACTATCCTTGACTACAATTTGCTCTCTTCAAAGAACTACTCAGGAAGAATCTTGTCATCACCAGGGCCCATGAGGCGCTAGAATAGGGACCCAGAATGAACAGCCAGGCAAGCACAGCCCCATCTGAGGCCATGGCAAGGTCTCGAAGGACCTTGTTCCCCTCTTCTGCAGGACTGGCCCTTCCACACATATTATTCTCAGCAGAATCAGGGGTTTCTGAGGTCTACTGTGAATTGTTTAGCTGGTAGATGTTTTCACTTTTGTCTATGCTTCACTTAATTCCAAGTTGAAAATTGCCCCTCAGCTTGAATGCTATAGTTTAAGAATATGAAATTTCCAGAAAAATAAACCCCAGTAGCACCATATTCTTCCCTCACCATCCTGCTCTCCTTGCCTGGTTCTTTGCTTATAGATAAACTATATGAAGTTCAGATTTCCTAACATGACATTGTTCTCTAGGATCATATTCCAAAGTCTCCTCGACTTTGAAAGTCAAAAATGCAGTGGAATAATCTAAAATTAGTAATTCTATTGATGGTTTTATTGTGGTATCCAGAATAATGTTAGCTATAGTCCTGGTCAGACTACCTCTGGATTATTAGGCTCAGTTCTGGAAACCACATTTTTGGAATATATACTTCCATGCTGAAACATATATTGCTAAATTGACAGGCTCCTTAGCATAGTGGATAGATAGCCGAGTCCTTACTGACTATGAAAAACTGTACAACCCCAGGCTATTCTCTTAACCTCTCACTCTTTAAGACTGTATGTTGTAGATAAACTGCTGATCTGCATTTTTAGAGTGAGTTTCCTCATCTAAGGAGTTTTCTCTATACCAATGAAATTACAGTTCAAGTCCTTATCTCTATTCCTATCAGAGTGTGTTGATAGTTGTATCAGCAATGCCATATTCACAATGCCTATAGAGATTACAAATAT
>NW_027187315.1:9583054-9622774 GCF_028583685.1 Petaurus breviceps papuanus
GTCCTTAGCAGAAAGTCCTTAGCAGTCCTAACTCAAAAAGGGCTTCGTGCTGCCGCTGCCTCTGCTGCTGCCGCCACGGTGGCCACCACCGCCAGCCACCGCAGGAACGCTAGCTTGGCTTTCGCTTTCTCTGGCTTTCGCTTTCCCTGGCTTTCTCTTTCGCTTGCTCTGCCCCTTCCTGCTATGTCAGCACGTCCAATGGGGCATGGAAGATCTTTAAATCCCATAACCCTTACAATAGTAAGGCAACCAGGATGATGAAAAGACAAAAAACTGTGATGTATGAAAATCGGATAAAAGAGCTTTTACCTTTTTGTTACTGGGTAAGTCATTAATCTCTCTGAGCCTCAGTTTACCCATGTGTAAAATCAGGTGTGTGGTAGGTCCTTCTTAGCTTTAAGTCTATATTCCTATATGAAACTGGGAACAAGAAGACCTGGTGGGAGTAGGGAGTGGGTACATGATAGCTGTCAAAGTATTTGAAGGGTTTTAATATGGAAGAAACATTATGTGTCATAAATCTCGAATTGTAAGGGATCTTTGAAGTTATCAATTCTAGCTCCTTCCTTATGCAGATAAGAAAAAAGGAAATGAATTGTGGGTAATTTACCCAAGGCCAAACAGCTAGTGTCTGAGATAGGATAGAAACCCAGGTCTTATTGGCTCTGAGTCACATATATGAAATTTCATTAGATAAATATCATTCCTGAAGACTTATAATCAGTTCTTTTTTTTTTGTTTGTTGTCTGCGTGTGTGTATGTGTATGTGTTTTACAAATCTGTCAACCCAAATATAATGATAATGGCTAGTATTTACATGACAATTTAAAGTTTTCAAAATATTTTTATAAAAATTATCTCATTTGATCCATACACCCATCCAGTGAGATAAGAGTTATTATTTCACTTTACATATAATAACTAAGGTGGAGAGAGATTACATGATTTACTCAAAGTTGAGACAAGAAGCATTTATTAGGTAGCTACAATATGCCAGGAACTAAGTGCTGGGGATGCAATGAAATTTAAAAAGAAAATATATTTCCTGTTCTCAAAGAGAGCAGAGTCTTATGGGGGAAGACAATGTACAAGCAAGGTATATACAATATTAACTAGAGATAATGTTTAGGAAAGGCATTAAGATTAAGGAGCACCAGGAAAGCTGGTAAGTGCCTGAACCAAGATTCAAGCCCATCTTTCTGAATCCAAGTTCAGTGCTCTGTCTACTATGTCAGTTTTCCAGGAATACCCAACTATCTATCAGCTTGTCAAGAAGAGTTCCATGTATCTGAAAGTTGCCATTGGGAGCATATATTTTGTTGGTTGTGGCTACTAGCAGGAAATGTAGCTTTGCTACAATTTTGGAAGGCCTCAAGGATAAGGAATTAATTGAGGCTCTTGTCTCATCTATGGGTAACCAAGGAGAGAAGGAAAAGATAGGTGTGATCCTGTGTGGGAATTACCTGTACTTTGCAAATTACAGCTTTATCCCACAGTTATGGCTCATTGAGAATCTAAAGGCTGACTGAGAGACCCTTAAAGTTTTCCACTCTTCTCTCCCTCTCCCTTCTCCATTCTGTATCAGAGAAGCAAAGGTTGAAACTAAAATGGAAGTAAGCTCATTTCCTTTTATTTATTTTTTAAAAAATAACTTTATTTTTAAAGACTTAATAAGACCCTCAAAGCCTCTCTCCCCACTGCTTTTGCTCTAGGGGGGTGTTTGAAATATCTCCCAAGATGCACCAGCAGAATTCCTTCAGCTGATTAAACAAAAATATACTAAATTAACTTGGATTCTTTATGAAATTCTTCTGTATGAAAAAAGTTCAGCTTTGTGTTTGGAGTCCCTTCCCACCTTTTTTCACCTCTTACTTATTCCTCCTACTCATTTGACTTCATGAAATAATTTGATATTTTATTAATCATCCAAATTTTGTGGGAAATAATATTCTGTAAAGTGAAATATATATCTGTGGGATGCTACACATCAGCTTTTATTGAGAAATTGAATTGTGTCTGCATTGCAGTGGCAGCCCTAACTTGCATTTTTCTTTGAAAAGCCTGTTTTGGTTGTCCTCTCATTTTCACTGTTCTCTTTGGACTTTGGCACCAATAGCTAATTGTTTACAAAAGGCTTTAACCTGTTATATAGGTTAGGTATTATGGAGATTTGACAATATGTCTGATTCTGAGATTGGGGTGCATGCCTAATGATCTGATTAGGTTCTAGTATTTTAATGTCATTGTTATATGATTTTTGTCATTGTGGCTGTCTATATAAATTTCAACCCCCTCTATTGCCAAATAAAGAGTTACTATGGTAAAAAAAATCATAACCTTGCAACCAACCTGGCCTCTGTGAACCTAGCTAGACTAATTCTTAGACAGGAGGAATCTTACATATCAATAGATCTATCTTTAGTCAGTTAATCCATTAACCAATAGGCTTTAAAAAATTATCAAAAGTCCTCACAGGTTGGTAGAACCTTCCAGAACTTGTGTTGTGCTTAAAAGATGAACAAGCATTGTTCTTTTTGTTGACCTGCCTAATATATTGAAATTTAATAAACTTTAATGAAATCACTGGAGGGGTGCTGTAACACTGAGTAGGTGGAGAGCAGTTAAGTTTGTGAGTGGGAATTACAAATAAAAGTCTCCCTTGGTGTAATCAAGAATTACTCCATTTAGCTCTTTAATGAAAGAGTTTTAGCAAGCTCTTAGTGGACATAATTGATCCTCACATGTAGTTACACAACAAGACCAGAGCACTTGGAGATGCCCAGGGAAAATTACTTTTGTATTGGAATATTTTCATGTGCCCTCTAATGATTTCTAGGATCCCGTTAAAACAAAACTCCTTTATATACAGAACTTCTTTTCTTTTTTTTTTTTAAAGCAATTGGGGTTAAGTAACTTGCTCAAGGTTACATGGCCAGTTATTTTGTGTGGGTATTAAGTATCTGAGGCTGGAACCGATCCCAGGTCTCCGGACTCCGGGGCTGGTGCTCTTACTCACTGCGCCACCTGGCCACCCCTATAGAACTTATTTTCAAGATTGATACTAAAGATGATATAACAAATGTCTTCAAGTGTCTGTATGAACAAAAGGATTATGCTGACCAGGTGTTCTCCATTGGTTTTGAAGATAGAATAAGGAGAAATAGTGAGTGATGTAGATTAAAGAACTTTTGGACAGAAATGGAGATATAATTCAGTATTCATTGTTAAGAGGTGTGTGTGTGTGTGTGTGTGTGTGTGTGTGTGTGTGTGTGTGTGTGTTGCAGGGGGTTGGGGGTGGGAGTAGGGTCTCCTTATCCCTAGAAACTTCCATTTCATGCATTGTGATCCTTCCTCCTAAGAAACTCTCTGACCAACCTACAAATCAGCCCTGTGGGACTCATCAGCTTGTCCTCTGTGCTACAGATCCTCTGGACTGATAATGATCTGGCATAGAAGCCAAATAGAGAGATTTTACTTGCTAAAAGGCAAGGCAGAGCCAGACTCCTCTGAGCACAATTTCAATTGTAGAAAACATAGATAAATACTTTTGCAGACTTCTGGATGAGCGCGAGTTCATCAATAAGGAAAATATCTATAACAACCAACACATTTTATGACTATGGATTTTATTTTGGAATGGAGAAGAGAAATAATTCCCAGTATATTCTGCTTCATAAACAGTTTCCATAGCTAACATTGCTACCAAAGCTAATATAGTAACTTGTTCAACATGAAGTGAATCTCACTCTCCTTTTTCATGACTGTCCCACCATTGCCCCTCCCATGGTGCTCTAAGGTTTTCTCTCTCTCCTAAATGATCTTTCCCTCAGTTCACTTTCAGGTGTATCGGTATTTAATGGCAATGACTCAAGCGCTTATTCTGAGTATGTTTTCTTTGCTGTTAGCCACCAGTAACTAGCAAGTGAGTTCTATTTAACCACTTAATATCAATCATTTTATACAAAGGGATGCTTACTTTGGAGATATAATACTAATTATAGTGGGCATATTCTCCTTTATCCTACCTTGGTCTCTGAGGAGAATAAGTTCAGAGAATGTAATTTCTTTTTTTTTTTAATTTATTTACTATTAGTTTACAACATTTAGTTCCACAAGTTTTTGAGTTCCAAATTTTCTGCACCCCCTTCCCCCCATGGCAGCATGCAATCTGATACAGGTTCTACATATACCTACACGTTAAATGTTAGTCAACTTGTAAAGAAGAATTATAACCGATGGAATGAATAACAAGGAAGGAGAAACAAAGGGAAAAAGAGAGAGAGCAAGTAGTTTGCTTCAGTCTGCATTCAGATTCTGTAATTCTTTCTCTGGATGTGGATAGCCTTTTCCATCATGAGCCCTTTGGAGTTGTCTTATAGCCTTGCATTGCTGAAGGGAGCCCAGTCTATCAAAGTCAGTCATCATAGATCAGACAATGTAATTTCTACATATCATTGATGCCACCAGTTCACATTCAAATGTCTCCTCTCAGCTATCACTGAACTAAATCCACATACGGATACCAATGCTGGGTTGGCAGCAAAATTTGATATGGACTTGACTCCCAGACTCCCCTTACTCTGAGATTCCTGGCTCTCCCACAGCTGAATATGACTTGCTCTTCTAATCTTTTGAAATTCACAAGGTCATAGCTCCCACAACTTCCTTCTCCTAAAACATAAAGGAACAAATGCTAATGTAGGCAAGGAATCTAGGCCCATATTCAAGGGGCCCCATGTCTGTCTTGTAGGGTGAAGGCCCAAGGCATCACCTCTTACAACTTACAATTATCTCCCAACAGACACCATCAACAAAGGAATTATACCAAGAGTAGAGGTCCAGCAAAGAATAGACAAAGGCTGACTAAAATATTTTGAAGGTACCCCTGGTTCTGATTCCACAGCTGCAACCAAAGAGGCTGCCATCTATCGCATGATGGAACCAGTTACAGAACGTCTATTTATGCTCCAAAGTCTTTCCATGACACTTCTATTTCCTATCATTATTACTCTCCTAGAAGAGCTCCCTAGGTTATTCCGTTTGGGGAATTACACCAGCTGAGCACACTGATGCCCTCTGTGCAGGCTAATAAGGACTGGATTTGTCGACCAACCCCATTACACTAGAGACACACACTGAAACCATTTGCATTTAGCAACTGTGTTGGCATGGGCAAGTCATTGCCTTCTCTGGTGATGATATTGGACAGGATGTGAGAAAATTGGGACACTAATGCATTGTTGATGGAGTTGTGTATGGATTCAAATATTCTAGAGAGCAATTTAGAACTATGCCCAAAGGGTTATAAAAGTATGCATATCCTTTGGTCCAGCAATACCACTGCTAGGTCTATATGCTAAAGACATAAAAAAAAGGCAGGGAGGAAGGACCCATTTGTACAAAAATATTTATAGCAGCTCTTTTTGTGGTGGCTAAGAATTGGAAATCAAGGTGCTGTACATCAATTGGGAAACGGCTAAACAAGCTGTGGTATATGATTGTAATTGAATAGTATTTTGCTATAAGAAATGACAGGCAGGATGATTTCAGAAAAACCTGGAAAGACTTATATGAACTGATGCAAAGTGAAGGGAACAGAACCTGGAAAATGTTATACACAGTAGCAGCAATATTGTTCAATGAAGAATTGTAAATGGCTTAACTGTTCTCAGCAATACAATGAGCCAAGAAAATCCCAAAGGATGATGAAGCATACTACCCACCTCTAGAGGAAAACTGATATTCTTTGAATCCAGACTGAATCATGCTATTTTTCATTTTCATACTTTTTCTTTTATTTGAGTCTTCCTATACAAAATGACTAATATGGAAATGTTATAGATGATTGCACATGTATTAACCTATATATGATTACTTACTGTCTCAAAATTTGGAACTCAACACTTAAAAAAAAACCAAATGTTAAAAAAATTGTTTTTACATGTAATCAGAGGGAAAATAAAATAAATTTTAAAAAATGTTCAGTTAATTGCAGCTACCTCATTTTGTCCCAATGTTGAACCTGAACTAATTGGGTGCTGGTTTAGGGCTGTGTCTACAGCAGACTGATAATCAAGGGCTTTGGGAACATGCTGCTATAACAAAAAACCAGTGGGATTTTAGCTGTGATGGCATGTAGAGGTCAAGGCTTCAATCAACCACGAGCTTCAAGTAGCTTCAACCAGAAGGAGGAAAGGATGTGGTGGACCAGAGGGACCTATACCATACGACTAAGGAGGAAGAAGGAAGATGGGAGAGAAGATCTATAGAGGCATTGACAGACATTGCTCAGCATTGTAGCTGCTATTATTGCTACCATCACTGGTCATGCCCAGGGGGGGAGACACTGGGAGAGAATTGTATCTGAACAATTTGGAGCTACCTGGAAACAAGGATAAAGACTGTGTCTGTCCCTGTTCAGCAAGAGCTAAAATGATGAAACTCCCTCCTCCCCATCTCTTGCTTTATTCTTGCTGTCCTGCTGAGCCTCCACATCCCATTTCTCATTTCTTTAAATAGTCTGTTCACCTTCTGTGTTTCCTAAATATTCTCAAAAGAAATATTTCTCGAAAATATCATTCATTGTGTCCATGGGTGTCAAGAAAAAGAAAAGGCAGCTAATCAGGACAACGGCTATTCAGTGGCTCATAAAGACAGAGAATTCTCTTTCTTATTGTTGGGATCACCAGCTAGGGCCTTGAGGCAAACTATAGATTTTATTGATACATGTTATTTTTGGTACCTCCAAAACAGGGAAATCCAGACCAAGAAAGGAATTGGAGTTAGGGGAGATTGTGGTTGCAAAGTTACCACTTATACTCTGCAGCTATGTGACCATGGGCGACTTAGGGGGCTCAGTGGACAGAGCACCGAATCAGGAAAACATCTTCATGAGTTCAAATCCAAACTCGGATGCTGACTATTTGTGTGACCATGGGAAAGTGGATTAACTGTTTGCCTCAATTTCATCTGTAAAATGAGCTGGAGAAGGAAATGGCAAACTGCTCTCCTATCTCTGCCAAGAAAATTCCAAATATGGTCATAAACCACTGAACAACAACAAAAGTCCATGGGCAATACAGTAAACCTCTCTGAGCCTCACTTTGTAAATGATTTGATAAAAAGGTAGAATGAAGTCAGTTCTCCTGGATAACTCTGTGTTCTCTTCTGAAGCAGGTTAAAGAGTCCTCTTCCTCTCTCCTCAGGGGCTGAGTGATAAACTTAAAATGTTGATAGAGACGTGACATTTTTGGAAATGACCAACGTGGGAGTTTGTTTTGAAAAAATATGCACGTGTGTATTGAGGACTTCATCTTTCTCAAATTCTCTTTATCTTTCCCTCTTTTTCCAAATGGGGGAGGGGATAGTGAGGTCAAGTTAATTAAAGAGAAAAAAGGAAAAGCATAGGGAATTTTAAAGGTCAAATTAATTCTTCATTAGTTAGGGCTTTAGGGTGGAGAAAGGCTGACTTTTAAGGTATGGCTAGGTGCTGGTCTGCTATGTGGGCTGGCTCTCCCAGAGACCTGTCAGGTAACATAACTCAGTGAAGACTCCTGAGAAAGACTTAGGAGCTTTGATTATCTATCTATCTATCTATCTATCTATCTATCTATCTATCTATCTATCTATCTATCTATCTATCTATCTATATATTGTGGCTATGGCTTCAATAATGACCAAGTATATTCTAATACTTGTAATATTCTGAACAGTCTCATAGGACTAGATGAAATATATAGCTTTGTGCTAGGAAAAACAGTTAATGCCTTTGGTGATATAATTACTGCTAGTGGGTAAAATGAATGTGAGGGACTGTCATTTTCTTCAATGAATTTGTTGTGACCACAAATTAGAACTTTAGCTTTATTTGTTGGTATGGAATTTGAAGAAATCATTATTTAGAAAAGAGTGAATATGCTGTCACATATTTCTCGGTAGCAGTTTTACAAATTTTAAAAATTCCTGGTTAAGAGAGATATAGCATGCACCTCAAGATGGCGCCCTTGAATCAAAAGTTTCATGGAAAGCAAGCAGAGCTTTTGAAGTTACTCAGAGTACTTGTAGTATGTTATGCCTGAGTTCAGTGGAAGGATGCTTCTAGGGAAAGCAGAGTGGGGGAGGGAAGCAAGGATGTTCTTTGAAATAGGTGGGATCACCTCCAACTCAGGGATTCTCTGACTTTCTAAGCTATAAGGTTTCTATCAGTTCACTTGTAGCTTATTACCTAAACAATCAATAAGCATTTATTAATGTACCAGGCACAGGGCTAGGTACTGGAGATACAATGACAAAATATGAATAGTCTCTGTCCCCATGGAACCTACAAAAAATAATCAGTCTGAGTCAGAGGATATCATGCCTGGAGAAACACCACTGGTGCCTCCATGAGCCCTAGGAAACTGCCTTTTTTAAAGAATTCAAAAGTAATTCTTCAAACCCGAGATTCTGCTTTGGCAGAATTTTAGTTAGTATTTTCCCTACAGCCTATTGATATCTTTTTAAAAAATATTAAATATTTAATTGTTCGGTTGACTGTTATTGATACTGCCCATCCCCAGGGGGTGAGACACTGGGAGAGGACGGTGTCTGAACAATTTGGGGCCATCTGGAAACAAGGCATCAAGACTGTGGCTGTCCCTGTTCAGCAAGAGCTAAAATGATGAAACTCCCTCCTCCCTGTCTCTCACTTTATTCTTGCTGTCCTGCTGAGCCTCCACATCCCATTCCTCATTTCTTTAAATAGTCTGTTCACTTTCTGTGTTTCCTAAATATTCTCAAAATAAAATAGTTTTTTTTTCTAAAATACCATTCATTGTGTCCATGGGTGTCAAGGAAAAGAAAAAAAAAACAGCTAAGAAGGATGAAGGCTGTTCAAAAACTGATAAAGACACAGGATTCTCTTTCTTATTGCTGGTATCACTGGCTACAGGTATGAGACAAACCATAGATTATTTATATATACACACATATGTGTATGTGTGTGATATTTATGTGTTATATATATATTTATGTGATATATATGTATATGTGTATATATATAATTTTAGGTTTCCCAAAGCAGAGAAAAGATAATGTATATAAAGCATTCTGAAAAATATTTAGTGTTACATAAAGATTATTATATAAGCTATTGAATGCTTAGGGCTTCCCATAAAGGTGGTTTCTGAGCTAAAGTCCAAATTGATCATTCAGAAGCATCATTGGAGAGCCTACCTCAAAATACAAATGATAAGATTATGTAATGCCATTCTCTGATAATTACTCTTAATATACAAATTTTGTCCAAAGACCTGATTTAGTTGATCACATTTATAGAGGACTTATAAAATTTTCTTTCATATTTTAAATACTCTCTATGCTCTTTTTTTGTCCCCTCTTATCCTTTAGTATTCCTCTTCTCTTCTTTCCATGTTTTTCTTCTCTCCTTCTCTGTTTGACTCTTCCCTAGTCCCTTTTTCTTTATGTCCACCATTCTCTCCGCTGTGTGCCCCTGGTTTTGAGTCTGTCTGGGTCTCTTTCTCTGAGTGTTTCTCTCTTTTCCTCTCATCTTTTTTCTTCGTGTCTGTACTTCCCTTTTATCTCTTTGTCCACTTTTTAACCAATGTACTTTTCTTTCTCTACTTTTTTTCTCCCCAGTATTTTCCCTTTCTCTTCTCTCTTCCTATATCCTTTCTATATAATCCTTTCCAACCATCAACATTCAAACCTACCCATTCCCTTCTGTGGGGCTGAAATCAGAGAAATCGGATAGGTTTGTAGTATTAGTGGCTTGAAGGGAGTTCTTTAGGTAAAGGGAACAGATGCATAAGAGGGAAGCTGAGGAAGAGAGGACTTTTTTTTTTTTAAGATCAGGAGCCAGCCATGAGGGAAGTTCTAAGCCTAACAGGGGGGGAAAGTTGATTGTAGAAAAGACTCAATATGACCACTCCACTGCAGCTTCATGGCTCTTGGAACAAATTGTACTTCTCTATCCATTCCACTGAAGGGAAGTCTTCATGTGATTGGGGTAGACATCCCCCTAACTTACCAACAGACTTAAGGTCTGTTGGTTACCCTCGACCTTGACCAGATGTCTCCACTTTTGTCCTGCAGCTAGACTTCAATGACTCAGGAAGAGAAAGTGAAGGTGACAACTGCGCAACTTTACCTCTACCTTTGCATGACAGACTAAGAACAATTTTGCCTAAGCCCATCCTTGTATGAGGATCAGAGGAGGGACCTGCCTTGATCCTATAGCTCCAATAGTCTATAAGTTGTTAAATTACTTCCAGATTTAGAGGTCACATATTTCTTAAGTCTAAGTCAAGACTCTTATTTGTGGGTTAAACAGACGTGGCTCATTTTCCCTCAGGAAAACATTCATTCAACAAAGTTTTATTTGTACCATGATCAGAAATATTTGCTGGGCTTTTAAAAATATCTTTTTTATTATGGATTAAAAAAATAAGTGAATATTTTAATATACAAAGAAAAGGTAATTGTAAATGAAATTGTGACATTCTCTTATGTACAGAATTTTTAAAATTTTATGTGTATGTTAAATTTTAAATTAAATTAAATTTATTTATGCTAAATTTTAAGTACATGTTAAATTTAACATGAATCTAACAAACCTTCCTTGCTTCTCTATATCCTTTTCTGAATTTCCTTATAAGGCAGCTGGTGGCATAGTGCTGGACCTGGAGCCAGAAGTCTTGAGCTTCAAATCCTGCCTCAAATACTTGTTGTATGACATTGGGCAAGCTACTTAATTACTGTTTGCCTTAGTTTCCTCAACTGTAAAATTCAGATACTAACAGTAAGTACCTAGGCTTGTTGTGAGGATCAAATGAGATAATAATTATAAAATGATTAGCATTGTACCTGCACGTAGTAAACACTATATAAATATTAGGTATTATTATTATTACTCTTTTTTCTCTCGTCTGTGGTTTTTCTTAATATTTTGTAACATCCTTTCTGGGACTACTGCCCTAGTCTGAGCACATGTTGGCAAGTCAATGCTCCAGAAGGCACCTATTTCTTCCTTCAGGGTTCTATGGGTAACTCTGAAGAATTCCAGGTGTCTAGGAGTGCCATGCAGGAAACCTCTCTAATGCACTCTTTTTTTTTTAAATGCTTTATTAACTTCTGATTTACATCATTCATTTCCCCCAGATTTTGAGTTACAAACTTTCTCCCTGTTTTTCCCCTACCCACTGCCCCAAAATAGTAGTCCCACAGGATATTCCCTCCTCCAATCTGCTCTCTCCCATATCCCTTTCGACTTTTCCAGTGGATCTCTATGCCCCAGTGCCTGTATATCTTATTTCCCAATTACATGTAAAATAGCATTAATAATTATATATATATATATTTGAATATTTGATTTTAAAACTTTGAATTCCAGATTCATTCCCTTCCTCCTTTGTCACCCACCCTTACTGGGAAGATAAGCAGTTCAGTCCAGACTGCACTGACCTCTCACTTTGTCCTTTGCATCTATGTGTTGATAATTCTGGAAATGGCCACAGCTGCTGCTGATCTGGAGTTCCTCTGGCTGGTGGCTGGTCAGGCCCATCCTGGGGCTAAAGCCTTGGCGTGGGGCTGGGCTAGGCTCCCAGAGTGCTGGGCTGGCCAATGCCTGCCGGTCTGTTGGGCTGTCCTCAGCGGGAGGTTAGCTTCCCTGTGTCATTTTGTGGGTTCTGCAGCTCCAAAGTTTGTTTAGAGTCCCCTTTTAACATGGATTGGGGAATGTAGAAGTTGGAGCCCTGTGGAGGTCCTGCTTCTACTCCGCCATCTTGACTCCGCCTCTCTAATGTACTCTTGAAATGAACTGATATTAATGAACCAAGGGATATTTACTGAGAAGGTATAGCAAGAACAAGTTACAAAAAAGAACCCTCCCCCCAAATTGGAGAGATAAATATTCTCCCCTATGAGATAGGTGGTTTGTTCTAGAAGAGGACCAATGACATCAGGAGGATGATGTCTTGATTTATGAGGATTTAAGTGAGGTAGAGTTTCACAGTCATCACCCATCACCTGAGTCATTGAAGTTCAGTGGCAGGACAAAAGTTAAGACGTCTGGGGAAGGTCAAAGGTGACCAACAGACCTCAAATCTGTTGGTGAATTAGGGAGATGTCTACCCCAACCACATGAAGACTTCCCCCTAGTAGAATGGATAGATAAGTACAATTTGTTCAAATGGCCATGAAGCTGCAGTGTAGTGGTCATTGTGTGAATTGTTCTCTTGGTTTGACTCAGTTTACTTTGCATCAGTTCATATATATCTTCACTGTTTTCTTGGATCAATTAATCAATGTCTTTGTTAAAAACCTACTATGTGCCAGGCATTATCCTAAACCCTGAGGAGACAAGTACAAAGAATGGATCAACCCTACTTGCAAGGGGCTAACATTCTAAGTAGGGAAATATTGCACCATTTCCTATGGTGCAATAAATTTCCATTACTTTTGCATATCTTAATTTTTCATGAATTTCTCAATTGGCGGGATCCTATTTTGTTTCCAGTTCTTTACTACAATAAGAGATGTTGCTGTAAATATTTTTGTATGTATGTATCCTCTTTCATAAAGTCCTGTGGCATTTATGCTTAGCAAAGAGTATTCACAATTTAGTAACTTTTTGGATATAGTTTCCTATTGCTTTCTAGAATCACTGGACCAGTTCATAGATCCACCAAAAGTGTATTTTTTAATGTGCCTGTCTTCTCACAGCTCTTTTTTTTTTTTAAATCTATTCTTTTTTAAAAATTTTATTTAGTATTTACAGATCTTATTCTAAGGATTATTTGCCTATCTTGCCATCTTTGCTAAGCTGATGGCAGTGTTGCAGAAACTCAGAGTTATTATTTTCACTTGCATTTCTCTTATTATTAGTGAGCATTTTTTATAAGATAGCCAATAGTTTGTATTTATTCTTTCGAAAACTTTCTATTCCTATTCTTTGCTGCTGGGTGAATGGCGCTTGTTCTTATATATTTGAATCCATTCTTGAAGTAATATGGATATGACATCTTTACAAAAAAATTTCCTGCAAAAATTTTCCTCCATTTTCCTTTTAAATCTAACTGCAATGATTTTGCGTGTGCAAAAACTTTTAAATTATTATTGAAATTGTCCATTTTGTCTTTTATAACCTTCAGAATGTCTTGTTTAGGTAAAAAATTTCTATCCATATTTATAAATAGCTATATCCTTCCCTCATGGGGCAGCAAGGTGGTACAGGGGATAGAGCACCAGGCCTAGAGTCAGAAAGATCTGAGTTCAGACCCAGCCTCAGACACTTACTGTGTGACCCTGGGCAAGTCACTTAACCCTGTTTTCCCCAGTTCCTCATCTATAAAATGAGCTGGAGAAAAAATGGCAAACCACTCTTTGTCAATAAGATCCCAAATGAAGTCACAAAGAGTTGGACATGACTGAAACTACTGAACAACAACAGCAATCTCTTTCTCTTACCCTATAGTTTATTTATGATATGCTCACATATTCAAGCCATTGGGAGTCAGTACCCATTTGATACTTACTTAGGCATTTGGTATGAGACATTGTTCTAAACCAAGAGTTCTTAACATTTTTTTGTGTCATGGACCCTTTTGGGTACCTTTTGGTGAAACCTATGCACCCTTTTCCAGCATAATGTTTTTAAACACATAAAATATAGTACAGAAAGTATAATATAAAGAAAGCCAATTTTTATTGAAATACAATGATCCAACTAATAACAAGACAAATTCAAATACCTCAATTACATTAATACTACTTTTCAAGTTTTCAAATCAATTTTGGTCAAAGAGGAAATCTTTACCACAGTAGTTGATTAACACTATACTACTATGTTTAATTGCTTCCTTTCCCCCAATTCTCACACAATTAACCTCTTTCTTGTAATTAACATAGTCAACAAATCCACAACAATCCATCACTTTTCTATCAAGAGATGAGGAGTTGTTTCATCTTTGACTCTCCGGATTTTCAGGTGATCGTTTCATTGAGCAGAGTTTTTACATCTTTGAGAGTTACAATTGTAGTCATTATATAAATTGTTCTTCTGATTCTGTTAACTTCACTCTGCATCAATTCCTGCAAATTCTCCTAGTTTTTTTTTAATCCATACCTTTCATAATTTTTTTACTGTGTAAAACATATTCCATTATATTTATATATCTTCATTTATTCAATCATTCCACAATTGATGGGCACCCCTTTAGCTTATAGTTCTTTGCTGTGAAAGCAAAATCCTGTTGTGCACATTTATATATTTAGAGGTACTTTTCTTCTTTCTTTCAGCTCTTTTGGATATAAGCCTAGTAGTAGCAGATGTGAGTCATATGGTAGATATAGTTTGATGTCTTTTAGGGAGTTGTGAGTGGTATAGTTGTGAATTACTTTCCAGAATGGCTGAACAAACTTATAGTTCTACAAGCAATGCATTAGTATACCTTTTCTTCCATATCCCTTATAACAATTGTCATCTTTCCTTATTGTAATTTTTTGCCAAGTTGTGAGAACAAATGTAGAGGGATAGATAGAGTGATGGAATTGGAATCAGGAAAACCCAAGTTTATTAATCCAACTTCAGAGATTTACTAGATGTGTGAACTTGGTCAATTCACTCTTTTATATGTCTTACTTCCTCAAATGTAAAATGAGGGGGTTGACTTCAGGGATCTTGAGATCCTTTCCAATTCTTTTGGGGATCCTACCACTTAGGAATTATTTTAATTTATACTTTTCTAATTTATTAGTGATTTGGAATATTTTTCATATGATAATTGTTCCTTAAAGTCAATTTTAAATTCATCTGGTCCTGGTTTTGTTCTTGTTTGTGAGGCTATCAGAGTCCAGTGGCTTGCCCAGGTTCTCACAGCTATAAGTGTCAAATGTCTGAGATCAGATTTGTACTCAGGTCCTCCTGACTCCTGGGTTTTTTTCCTTTAGATTTATGGCTTCACAGATATCATTTTTTAAAAGTTTACTTTTTATGATTAAGGGCATCAATTTTCTCTTAAAATAAATTATCTTGTTTTGTCAACATATTCTGCATAAACACTTTTAAGGTGTCATTTCAATTTGTTAGATTTCATTCTATTTATAACTAAAGAATTAATCCAGAGGATACGCAGCCTTTGCCCTCCTTTAGTGGTCTTTAGTCATCTAACTGAATGGAGTGCTTGTACTGAGGTATTTTAAATATTATAATATTTTACACATATTACAATATTTGTAAAGCCCTTACCATAGTGCCTGTGACATAGTAGGCAATTAATAAATACTTGTTAGCTTCTCCTCTTCCTTTCAATAATAGTACTTATGAATCCAGTGATAATATAGCAAATTTTATTTTCTGGATTAGAGTTCTTCACTGTCAATTTTTGGTATTTCTGCTACTTAAACTATTTCTGTTTTTTTTTATTTTTTTTTCTTATATGAATTTTAGTTACCTCACTGAATTTTATCTGTCATGTAGGAATATTATTTCATTTAAAAAATTGGAGACAGTAAAATTTTAAGATAATTACTTTGTACTTTAATTGCTAAAATTATCAAATTATTGTTATGGGTAAGTAAACCCTACCCCAGCTAATATAATCACAGAAGTCCAAGGATTTAATCATAAAGTGAAACATAAGAATAAGAAATTTTCCTTCAACCAGTATGGTTGAAGGAAAATTTCTTAATTCTAAGCTCTATGATCCCTGTATGAGGTTTGAACCTCTTTAATTGGGTTAAGAGGGGAAACATCTTGTGATTGGTTGAAAGATTGTATAATGATCTTTGAGTCCACACGAAAACTACAGCAAAGCAATTTGGGAGCTCAAGACCTAGACTTGGGAATAATTTGTGGATGCAGATCTTTTATTCTTTACACGAAGGCAGCAAAGGAGTGGAGAAGAAAGGGACTTTCCTTCTCCTCTCCACTGCTATTGGTCATATCGATGGAACACTGAATTAGTAGAACTTAATACATTCAGGGGGGGAAACAGAAAGACAAACCAAGAATAGACATAGATAACTGCCTATCTGAAGAAGGAGGCAGCTTCAGAAATCATGATCTCTCCTGAGAGAGAAATGCCAGCTATGGACTCACCAAAAGAACAGTAAGCCCAGGTAAGTGGCATGAATAATGTACAAAGGATTTCTAGCATTAGGAGTTATAAGTTACTCTTTACCACAAATGTGTCTTATATGTGTGCCCCACGATCACTGTGTTCTAAATTGGAGTCCACTCTTCCCAGGGATGCTGTATTTGTGGGAGATTGAACCCCAAGATTTTGCAAAAATGTTTTGTACTAACTGTTCTTATTATTCTATCTTGGTAAATAACTTTTATATGAATTAATTCATTCTACTGGCTTATTTTTTAATAGAAAGCACACTAATAAGTTGGAGTAATAGAAGCACATACCCATCAAGATACCTAGAAAACAAAACTGTAGCTTTCTTCTGGGGACAAGGCTGTGTTGAAGTACAAGTTGGAGAAGTAGTCCCAGAGGGGTTTCTAGATTTTCTTTAACTGCTTACAACTTTTTTCAATTAAAAAAAATATATGGAACTCACCAACATTAATTATGTTATAAAATTTAAGATATACAATTTACACATAGAGAATTAAAGATGCTACAATACTTTTACCTTCCATGCAAAGATTACTTAACCTCATTACCCACCCATATTCAGGTGTGGCAAGCAGTGTGATGATATAATCCAGCTGTGTAATGATCCTGATCTGATGGAAGCAGATCATACCCATGTTGAGATTCGAAATGTACCAACTCAAATTTGACTTTATTTGTGCAGTAATCACTAGGGCACATTGACTATCAATTGGGTGAATTACTGTTAGGTCACTTCTATTGATTTTTATTTGAACTTTTTTCCTCATAGGAAAAACTTGATCCATTCATGCAAGATTTACTGAAAAAATCTAGTAATTTTGGTCTTTGCTTCAACACCTTACTGCCTCACTCCAGAGGTTCTCAGATCTTTCCCCTGCCCTCCAGTGGGGTTTACCACATAGTTGAAAAACTCCGATTTACTATGAATCCACTTAGAATACAGAACAATATTTCATTAAAATATTTTTTAAAGTTTTAATTGGGATGTGATTTTGAACAATGGAATTAAACATTACTAAAATGAGTAAACAATTATAAAAAAATTCTCATTTTATATTAATCTTTGCAACTAAGCACTAATTCTTAGACTAAAGAATGAATCAAGTGTTGACTCTTTTTGGAGGCATAATTTTTCCAACAAAAATACATGATAGCACAATACAACAGTGATTGTTTCATATTTAACTTTCACTGCACAAGTCATAAAGAGGGTCACTGTTGCAAAAAGATTGGAGGGCTGAATTAATTTTCCCAAGGGCCTCTCAATCCTTTGATATTCAATTCAAACATGGCAGCTGGGTGGTGCCACAGTGGATAAGAGCTCTGGAACAGAGGCAGAAAGCGCTGAGTCCATATCCTGCCTCAGACATTTACTATCTATATGACTATGGAAAAATCACTTAATCTGCCTGTGCTGTAGCTTCCTCCTCTATAAAATTATAAAAAAGAATCATGATTAGCTCTACTTCACAGGGTTTTGGGGAAGAACAAAGATGACTGTACAGCCCTTTGCAAATCTTTAAAGCACTACATGAACCTAGTTATTATTATTAATAAATCCTTCTCTACATTGATGACAGGTGTGGATGAGGAACTACAGGTACTAGGGTTAAATTAATTGGGGAAGGCTGCTTTAGGACTAATTTTATAAGTGATAGTTATTTGTAAATTTCATTTTTTTTTTACTTTGTTGTTGTTCAGTCATTTCAGTCATGTCTGACTCTTCATGACCCCATCTGGGATTTTCTGGGTAAAGATACTAGAGTGGTTTGCCATTTTATTCTCTAGGTAATTTTTATAGATGAGGAAACTACAACAACCAGGGTTAAGTGACTTGTCCAGGGTCATACAGTTAGTAAGTGTCTGAGGCCAGATTTGAACTCAGGAAGATGAGTCTTAATGATTTCTGCCCTGGTGCTCTATCCACTGCACCACCTAGCTGCCTCACAATTTCATAGTGGATAGAAAAAGCCTGTTTTGAGTGAAAAAAACCAAGGTTCAAGCCCCACAATGAAGTACCTTGATCTCTCCACACCCTCAGGCAACTCTAAAATTTAAAGTTATAGAAAAATTGTTCATTTCCATTGGGAGAGGGAGTTTCTTCACCAGGAGTTCCTTACACACACACACACACACACACACACACACACACACGTCTCAAAAAACTTTGACCAATACAAAATACAAGCTTGTAACTACAAAAGTGACTCAAATAATAAGTACTTGGATAGAGTCCCATCCCCACCCCCACCCATTTATATAAGACTAAAAACTTTAAGATGTTACACAGATATCAGTTATTATCTTTATCCATTCTAATTTGGTGTTAAATTTGTCTTGTGCCCTAATTGACCACCTCACTATACACAGGCAGCTATTTTGTGAATGATTCCGTAATTAGTCCCCAGTCATTTTCTCTCTGTTAATCTGGTGTGACCTGGGAGAATTTTGTTTTGCTGTCTGTTCTTTTTTTCAATTCCCATGGGCCTCAAGGACAGCTATGTGACACAGTGGATAGAGCACCAGGCCTAAAGTCAGGAAGACTCATCTTCCTGAGTTCAAATCTGACCTCAGACACTTACTAACTGTGTGACCCTGGGCAAGTCATTTAATCCTGTTTGCCTCAAAAAAAAAAATGAGCTGGAAAAGGAAATGGCAAACCTCTCTAGTATCTTTACCAAGAAAACTCCAAATGGGGTAAGGAAGTGTTGGGCATGGTGAAATAAGTAAACAACAACCAAAATGGGCCTAGTACACATCAGAAGTGAAGCAAAGCAGATTGGATTCTAGCATTTTTATTTTAACCAGGAATGGCCTTGTCCTGAGGTCATGATGTCTCTCTGTAGCACTGAAAAATAATAGGAAATCTGGCTATAATTTACTCCTTTTATTTGCTTTATTGGGACTTCCAAGTGTGGTTGAGAGGTATAAGTAGGATGGCAGAAGGAAGGGGACATTGATTCTGGAGGCCAGTCAAAACCACTGGGATAAGATCATGTAGCTAGCAGTCAGGTTGGTGAACTGAGAGACCATCTTCAGGTATCTCTTCTTCCCTAAGAAACATTTTGAAAGAGAAAGCATTCCCCTTCTCTTATTCTTTATAAGAGCAGAGCAATCATATGGACTTTTTTTGATTGCAGACCAGAAAGAAAAGGGAAAGAAAAAGAGAGTAATATCTATTTCAGTGAAGATAGAGAGATTTCCACTTTCCTTTTCCTGTTAATCTCTTGGATACTGAAAGTAATGTGATCAACCACGTTGATTGTTTGAATCTGGTGGATATAGAATCTGAGAGAGTAAGTTTACTCCCAAAGGGTAGAGGCCCTAGACAAAATAATTGTTGCAATTACAATGTTAAATATTAGTATTTCATCTCCATACACTAGAACTCAGAAGTAGTAGATTGTGAAAGAGTTAAACATGAAAATGAAAAGGTACAGGTACTATAACAAGGAAAGATGACTATACATTTTTAAGTTTTGAGTGCCCTCTCATGACCACCAGTAAGATTAGAACATATTTAAAGATTTGCCATCCTGTGCATGCCACCTTGGGTTGACTCAGATATTACATGCTGAGTGACATCAACCTTTGCAACAACACAAGTGAAGCCAAACCAAACACCTTTGTAACACTGGCATGTAGTTTCTGAGCAATTGATGACTTATGTCTTTGTCCTCTGTGAATTCTTATTCCTGAACCATATTTTGCCACACCCCAAAATGCCTTCCCCTGCATTTACCTTCATATTTAAGTCAATGAGTATCAACATATGTGTTGACCAGATTTAGAAGATTTTGCAAGCTCTTCATAGAATTCATCAGCCTGTTACCTGTAACAGATGTTAGGTATAAGCTCATCATGTTAGATGTTAGGTATAATGCTCATCAAATGATGGTTCTTGTTGCTTTTAGGCACATGATAAAGCAAATCCCTTTAGTTGTCTATTCAAAGAGAATCCTTCCCTTTAGCTATAAGCTTCTTGTGTTTTCTGGTCTCATTGACAATATTGATATAGTCCAGTTTCTCTTGTAGCATATAAAATCATAGGTTGTTGGATGAAGGTCTTACCCTTATAATACCCACAGTTAAATTAATGTTTTAAAATGATTTAAAAAGCATGTGATTGTTAGCACCTTCTATTCCCTTTTCTGCTACTTTACCACCATTACAGAAGTAGTAGAAGGATGCATTATTGTTAATTTTTGCTTCATGGGTTGCCATGAGCAAAGAATCCTTTATCTACTGGCAAACCTTCTGGTGATGAGCCTGTCTGTGCTTAGTGAGGCTGGTCCTTAGAAAGCAGACATATCTATTATTGCATCCATGCTCGAAGCCTTCCCTCCTTGGTAGAACATGCCAGAGCTTAACTCTATGAATGACCTTGGACAAGTAATTTTATCTATCCAAGTCTCAGTTTCCTCACATGTTAATTTCTAAGATTCCTACCAGTTCTATCACTGTATGAACTACAGTGTGGCATGAGAGATAGAATACTCATCCTAGAGTCAGGGGAACTGGGTTCAGATTCTGCCCCAGACACCTGTGAGTTCTTTCATGGTGAACACATTTTAGTTTCAGAGCTTTAGTTTCTCAATCTCTAAAAAGAGGATGGTCATGCCTATACAAACTATTTCACAAAATAAACTTTAGGAAGAATTATGTAAAAGTAAGTTCTTGGTCTTATTTCTTTGTTCCTCCCATCCTACTCATCTGGAATGCCCTCCACCATACTCTCTACTTGAAATTCCAGTGAAAGACAGCTTACTTTGGAGAATGCGAGCACCATCTTAGATAAGGTCTAAAATAGGGAGTAAAAATTGTATGTAAATAGTGTGTTTTAAGCAGTTTAAGAGAGAACTCTTGAATTTGTAGAGCCAATAAATAGGACTCAAACACCCATGCCACAACATATACATATTCTTTGAAGGTCTTTAGAATTTTGTAGAGGATATTTGGAAATAATCACACCTCTGTTTCCCTCAATTCTAACAGCAAGCTTAGCTTGGAGCTAAATCAAGGGGATATAAAGTGGCAAGAGGAAAAGCATCTGTGGAAAAAAAAGTACAGCCTTTCCCTTGCATGGAGGGAGACTATTTAGAGACTCCTTCTATTGGGTTTCATGAATTTCTCATCTTAGTGTTTTTGACAATCTTCCATCCCTATATACAAATGGTAGAGGCCTCACATGCTTCCATGTGAGTGCTCACTGTACCTAGCTGTTCCAGTGGTCGTGTTCCAGTCATCCATGACCATCAGGCTAGGACTATTGCCACATTCAATCTAGAACCATATGCAGATGCCACTCAGAACTTGTTCTGTCATGTGAGCACATGCCTTGGGTGGAGCAGGTTTCCCTGATTGCCACAGTACATTTTGGAAACCTTTTTTTTTTTGGAAACTCTAGCCCTTCATATTTTCTGAGCCTTAAATGAAAATTTCAGCTACTGGAAAGAATTCCTTTCTTTCTTTTCCCTTCCTTCCCCCTGCTTCTACTCTTAATTGTGTTTAGTTATTTGCTAAAAATATGTTCTGGAAAATTCAAGGTGATTGTTGAATTAGTAAGACCTGTAAGTCTGAGGCATGAGAGGTAGCTCATTATAATGCAAAGAATTGCTTTGAGGACCTGAGTGGTGGTGGTGGTGGTTGTTGATCTTCATCTTCATCATCATCATCTTATTCTTCTCCTTCTCCTCCTTCCTCCTATTCTTCTCCTTCCTCTCCTTTCTCTTTCTCTTCCTCTTCTTCCTCTTCCTCTTCTTCTTCCTCTTCTTCCTTCTTCCTCCTTCTTCCTTCTTCTATTTAGCACAGTGCCTGACACATAGTAATCACTATATAAATGCTTGCTCTCTTCCATCCTATATAACCTATATAATGGTGGAATTGGATGCAACTGAGACATCTGGTGAGTCCCATTCATTGTGGCTCATTAAGTTGACCTTCTGAATAATGAAGTTGGTATCTGCAGGTCCCTACCACTCCTAAATAAATTTTTCATTGTTCAGACTAAGTCTTTC
Source organism: Petaurus breviceps papuanus (assembly GCF_028583685.1). Classification (NCBI taxonomy): domain Eukaryota; kingdom Metazoa; phylum Chordata; class Mammalia; order Diprotodontia; family Petauridae; genus Petaurus; species Petaurus breviceps. The sequence goes on from NW_027187315.1 coordinate 9,605,196, forward strand.
AGTCACATCTAATTCTGCCATGTATGTGATTATGAGTTTAAAGTCACTTCCTTTACTTTCATGTCCAGATAAGATCACGCACAAACCTTTTTGGACCAAGGCATTTGCCTTTGGACAACTTTGACAGTTAATGAGTCCATTTAACTACTGGCAGCCTAGAACCTAGCAGATTCTCCCCCAATCCCCTCAGCTTGGGGCTGAATTTCAATAGCAATAGTTATGCATGAAGCCAAGCACTTGGAGCCTCATTTCCTAAAATAGTGCCATGACTCAGCCTTCTGAGCCATCAATCATTGTGCAAAATTTATAGTCAATTTGAATTTCTGAATAGTTACACCTAAAAGCCGCTGGGGCTCTCATAAAATTAGTGTGAAAAAGTGACAATCTCAGGGCATCATGCCCAGGTTTCTTCAGCCTCAGAAAACTGTGGAAGTGTTAGAATAGATTAGAATGGAGGAATATATTTCTTTGGGGCTGTTTGCTGTTTGTCCCCATATTTTAATTCAAGATACAATAACTTTCAAGACATTGATGTTAGATGGAACAAAAGCAGAGTGCTGCATTTTAGAATCAGGAGAACTGGGTTGAGTTCTAGCTCTGCTAATTACTGATTCTTTTGACTTTAGGAAAGCCACTTATCCTCTGTAGGCCTCAGTTACCCCTAACACCTAAATGAAGGGAGGATTTCTAAGGTCCTTCTGTGACTCTTAGTCTATGATCCTCTAAAGGAGTTTATGCCCATTTTCTTTTTCACTTATTCATGCATCTAATGCTTCCAAATTTCTAACAGAAAATTAATCTGTATTTGCCATGGAAAATTAGCAGTAGATAGGTGTAAGTGTAAGCAAAGTCATATTTTTTGTTGTTTTTTCCCCTGGAGTTCAGTTTCCCAGGCTCAGGCTAAATTATAAACATCTGAAAGATTGATCCCCTTTGAACCCTGATAATTCATAGCCATGCTGAGTCACATAGGTTTCATGCCTTTTGGCTTTGAGCCAATCAGGGGCCGACTCTTTGTTATATGTTTTGGGAGACTGGCATTTTGCTTTGGGGATTTGCTTATGAGAAGGACCTTTTGATTCCCTGGACAGGACTCTGAGTAACTGTTTAAGAGCCTTCTGACTACTCAGATGTTTATGCTCTCCTGATCTGTTAGTGTATGGAGGTGGTTGTATTACTTTGTTTATACAGTAGGAGCCCTGTCAGTTGAAACTCTGGGCTAATTTCTCTGTTTGTATTTTTTCCACGTTCAGGGTGCCAATCATTCCCCTAAACTAGTGAATGTAATTAAAGTAATTTTTTAAATTTAATTTTAATTTAAAGTACTTTAAAAGTCATCTTTTCTTTGGCAAACCAGATCAAAGAACCTGTGCTAGCAGGCCATCCTGGGTATGCTGGGGCTCTTGCTAATACAGTAGGTGACATAGAAGATGGGTCTGGAATCAGGAAGACCTGAGTTCACCTCCATTTGCCTCTGTTTCCTTAAATGTAAAATGACTTCATCTACTTCAAGACTCTTTTGACTTAGTCAGAAAAACTTTCATTCTTATCTTATTTCCCCTTTAGGGTTAAGAGTTCTCAAGGTTTTACATCCTCAGGAAGAAAGGACCTGAATGAAGCTGTTTCCCATGCTTTGCTGTTCTGTAGAAATAACAAGTGCTGGACTAATTGGAGAAAACCAGAAAGATTTATGACCTTTCTCCCATTTGCCCCCAGCAATATTTAGCCTGATTTTCCTACTATATTTGACAGATGAAGAAACTGAGACCAAGGATTTGACCTTAGGATCAAATTTAGGTTTACTCAGTTTAGTATTTAAAGACCTTTATAACCTGGTCACTTCCTACTTTTCCAATACTTTATTCACCTCCACATAGTCTACGATATAGTCATACTGGCCAGCATGATGTTCCTTGCACATGACATTCTGCTATCCTCAATGCCTGGAATGTTCTTCCCCCTTGCCTCCCTCCCCCTCCTGGTGTCCCTAAAGACTTAGACCAGATCCTTCCTTCTGTAAGAGTTCTTTTCCAGTCACCTCCCTCCCCCAGCTCCTTCCCTCAGGTTACCTACCAGGGAAATAGCTTGTATATTCAGTTACTTTCATGTTGCTTCCCTCATGAAAATGTGTTATCCTTGAGGTGTTTTTATCCTTCTTTGTAATCCCAACACTTTGGACACTACCTGGCTTATTTAAATGCTTAAATAAGTCTTGTTGATTAACTAATTTTCCATAGATCTCTACTGATAACAAAGAAAACAGAGCAAAGTGATATTGTGGCTGTTTCTGGTATTTATTTCATTCCACAACTATAATCTACAGCTTTATTACTAAGAGGAAGGAGACATGATTCAGCATTAGTTCTCTGAAGTTCTGGTTAGTGAGATGATTCAAATGCTTTTTGATGTCTTTTAATCCAACAGCACTTTCTGAGAACACCTAACTTGACAAATGCCTATGAAGTGCCAAAAAGTTTCACTAAGGCAAAAACAACAAAGTAGGGAACATTGCTATAGATGACTTCTGATTTGTCTTCATTAAACAGGAGACTGGTGTAATTGCGGATTTCTGAATCAGAGAGGATTAATTAATTGGTCTGTAAAATTGTATGGTGCAGCTAGGTGGTGCAGTGAATAGAGTCAGGAAGACTCATCTTCTTGGGTTCAAATCTGACCTCAGATACTAACTAGCTGTGAGACCCTGGGCAAGTCATTGAACCTTTCTTGCCTCAGTTTCCTCATCTGTAAAATGATCTGGAGAAGGAAATGGCAAACCACTCCAGTATCTGTGCCAAGGAAGACCCAAATGGGATCACAAAGAGTTGGACATGACTGAAAATAACTGAAATAAGTTGTATGAGGGATGAAGGGGAGAGAAAGATCTGTTCCTATTCAAGGCTTTTTGTCCTACTTGCAATTCTCTCTAGTTATAACTGACAGACACCATCAGTTAGAAGAGGAACTAAAACAGACATGTTCTGATTTTCCTTTTTATTCCCAGTTTTAGAAATGAAATCCTAGTCTGTTTTTACTTTCCATCTTCCTTTATCTGTTCCTTGTTTTTTTAATTTTCGATCTTCTAAGGAGTTATAGTGAGCAGGAAATGGTGAGCATAATTCCGCAAAGAGAAAAGAATTAGATCATTCTGTCATTGGTTATAGGTCCTGCCATGACTAATTTTAAAAGTTTTGTTTGGCATTAGAAGCTGTGGTACAACTGGAGCTTGAAGGATCAGTTGCCAAGAAGTTCGAAAACTGCTATTTGTAAAAGCTTAGCCATCTGTGGGTTGTTTTCCACTGTTTTCTCTATTAAAGGTATCATGGAATGAATGAGAGAACAAGAGAAACAGAGCTGGTCTCTTTCTTTCTTCTCATCCTCTATCTCCTCCTCCTATAATTTGGAGTGAAGACCTGAGTTTGAATTCTGATTCTTCTACTTACTGACTGTATGACCTTGGACAAATCAGTGTGTTAAACAAACTGTAGGTCAGTTTCCTCATTTGCAAAATGTTGGCAACACACTACCTCACTGAATTATTAGGAGGATCAAATAAGATAGCATATGTAATATATATAGCATATATATAGCATATATATACTTTAGTTGTGTATTTTATCTTTTTTGGAGGGGGAAAGGCAGGGCAATTGATGTTAAGTGACTTGCCCATGGTCACATGGCTAGTAAGTGTTAAGTGTCTGAGGCCAGATTTGAACTTAGGTCCTCCTGACTCCATGGCTGGTGCTCTATTCACTGCACCACCTAGCCATCCCCTCTAGTTTTTTTTTTTAACCTTATAGATAAATATAAAATGTCAGCTGTTATCTTTTAGATAAGATATTATCAAAGGTTTTACATATATAAATATTTGTAGATTTTTTTTAGATAGATAGCTATCTCCTATCTTCTAAATAGACCAGTTATATTGTCTACCTAGACTAGATATCATATAACTATCTTTTAATTATGTATATAATTAACTTCTATTTTTTATATTTCTAGAAGATAGTCTTTATGAAGGCAAGGACAGGCATGGCACAAGAAAAAGAGCACGGCTCCACAGGCAGAAGACATATGTGACCATAGGAAAGTGAGTTAGCCTCCCTCAGCATCAATTTTTCATTCATAAAAGAGGGTTTTGTAATCTCTCATATTGCTTCTGAAGTAGCTTCCTGATGCACGACTCATGATCTAAGTTCCATGTTTCCTTAGCACTTAACAGCGCTCAGCACACAGCAGACACAAAGTGTATTTAATTGAATTGATTTGGCAAGGCTCTCCATGTAGAGACAGGGCTGGGTGAAGGCAATTGGATCAGAGCTACCTACTGAGAAGACTGTTGATTTTGTCATTATAAGCTTCTAAGAGGACTCAGCCGGCTCCATTTAAACTTGCACATCCTGATTTTTGTTTCTCCTACATTCATCATTTGTGTTCAAGTACCTTAAGGAGGCATGCCAACTCTCTGCAGCTCACTGCCATTCCTCAGAAGCCCAAGAGCTAGGGAGGAAGAGCACTGTAGGTATGGAATACTGGTGCAGAAGTCAGGAGTCAGGAAAACAGTTTCAAAGGCTGCTTCTGACACTTGGGAGTTGTGTGGCCCAAGGGCAAGTTGGCTGCCTGGAATTCTCTCCCTCCTCACCTCGGCCTCCTAGCTTTCTTCTCCAAGCAGACTTTCCCTGTCCTCCTTCATTTTAGTGCTTTTGCTCCAAGATTGTCTCTGATTTTTCCTGTATATATTTTGTTTGTACGCAGTTAGCTGTTTATATGTTGACTCCCCCATTACATTGTGAACTCCTCGAGGCAAGGGACTATCTTTTGTCTTTCTTTGTATTTCCAGAGCTCAGCATGGTGCCTGTCACAGATGTAGTAGAGGCTTAATAACTTGGCTTGACTGGCTTTGGGGAATGCCTGTAAATGATATCACTTGGAAATGTGCAGATTTTTAAAAGGGTACCTTTGTAAAGAAGTTGAATTAATCTTTTCTGTGGAACGTACTCAGGCTTGCCATTCTTGTTTCTGGTAAACCATGTGGGAACTTTGACCCCTGATTCCAGACATTGGTGACTTGGGACTATAGGACTTGAATTATGATATGATGAAGAGTCCCCCTATTGTCTGTGGTGCTGAAAAAGTTGATGACTTAATCTGTGTACAGAGATCCCTCTGCCTGGCTCTTCCTTTCTAGCTCTGAATTGTGTCAGAATGTTTTGTGCTGTGTCTTAGGTGGTGGGGGTAAGTAGGAGGTTTGAGAAGATGATTTACCCTAATCCTCCTACCTGGCCCCCTTGGGACCATGAACACATGGCATCAAAAGCATCAAAACCAAGGTTCAGACTTTGATTTTTGGTGATTGGATATCTTGAGATAGATGTCTTCAGGCTTGGAGGACACATGGTGAGTTTTCAAGGTCTGGAAACCTTGGTTCCCATTGGGTTAAGAGCTAGTTTGTGAAAATGGAATCTTCTGCAATGGAAAAGTGAGTCGTGGACAAGAGGATTGAACCTAGTCTACCTGTTTTGCCGGTAGACACATACTGGGATTTGCTTAGACAGTTCAGGGCCAAGCTGAAATGTAAAGTGCCTAAAAATCACCTTATATTGATGAGATTTGTTTTTTAATTTTATTTATGAATTAAATTTTTAGGCTTTTCAAGTAACCAAAATCTGTTTTCTTTCCCTCCTACCACATCAATCCTCCCAACTGAAAAATAGAGAGAGAGAAGAAAAAAAAAAGCTCTTATAACAATATATACAGTCAAACAATACAGATTCCTAAATCGGCCATGTCTCAAACATAAATATACGCATATATTTAAACATATATGTGTATACACACATTCACCTGTACTTTGAGTTCATCACTGTGTGTCAGGAAATGGCCAGTATATGTCATTATGTATCCTCTGGAATTGTGGTTGGTCATTGTGTTGATCAGAGTTCTATGTCTTTCAAAGTTGTTGGTACAGAGTTCTATGTCTTTCAAAGTTGTTGGTATTTTTACAATATTGTTGTCAATTGTATAAACTGCTCTGTCTGTTCTGTTCAGTTTCACTCTGCATCAGTTCATACACATTTCCTGAGGTTTCTCTGAAACAGTCCCCTTCCTAACTTCTTATAGCACAGTAGTATTACATCACATTCATATATCATCATTTGTTCAGCTATTCCCCATTAAGAAGATCCCCTAGTTCTTTGCCATCACAAAAAGAGCTGCTATAAATATTTTTGTAAAGATTGATACTTTTCCTCTTTATTTGATCTCTTTGGGATATAGACCTAGTGATAGTATTGCTGGGTCAAAGAGTATGTGCAACTTAATGACTTTTTGTGCATATTTCTATGTTGCTTTTCAGAATAAGTAGACTAATTTATAATTCCTTTAATGTACTCTCCCTACCCCCCCCATAGACTGTCCAGCATTTGTCACTGTTTTTGAACTTCAAAGGTGTTTTAATTTGTAATTCTCTAATTTTAAGTGATTCATAGCAGTTTTTAAAATGTGATATTTTTATAATTTTCTGGAAAACTTCCTGTTTATATCCTGTGATCATTTATTAATTGGGGAATAGTTCTTATTCTTAGAAATTTGAAGCAGATGAGATTTAAGTATTAGACTCCCAGTAGATGATAATAGTAGTTATAAGTTGTTTTTTTCCACAATAAGTTGTTTTGTTATGTTAATACAAGTTTATGAGCCTCTTATATTTAACATGCTTTTTGTGTGTATGAATAAAACACCTGATTCATATTGTACATTGAGTACTTTTTTTTTTTACTCCATTCTTTTTGGGAAAAACCTCAATGTGAGCCATGATACAGGATTTAAGTAAAACAATTCTCAGGGTACTAGGCTTAGTGTTTATTGAACCAAAAAGAAAGAGAACATGGACCCTGACCCCTATTACTAGAACATGAGCTTCCCATAATGGAATCTGGTTTAAACTACCTGCCTTGGTACATAACAGCAAAAGGCGTGTGTAGTCTGCCAGTCCCAGTGAAAGGGGAACCAACAGTGGTTTCTTCAGGTTAGAAATATATTCTTTAAGTGTGACGATGATGATGATAGTGGTGGTGGAGATGGAAATGATGACTATATAAAATAACTTTGGCATAGTTTGATATAGATATAGTCACAGGCATCAAGGAAAAATTTTTTCTTATTTTGTTCTACAAGCTTGAGAACACATCCTTGCTAGTGCTGTACATTATTCAACAAAAAGGAAAAAAAAGTCCCTTCTTTAGTGCTGTAATTCAAGAGATAATTAGGGAGGAGGCAAGATAATGTATTTGACTTTTGCCCTCATTTCCTCTGAGCTTTGTTGATATTATATCATTTATAAGCAAAAACCAGATTTTGTCATGTAGTGGGGTGAGGATGTACTGATCCATGGAGGCTCCTATGAAATTTACAGGATGTAAGGATCAAGTACAAGACAAAGAAATGTCAAGGTTTTGCTCCTTTTAGACTCTGAGCATTTGTGGCAGAATCTCCTATTCTAAGATGGTAAAAGGTGGAAAACTAGAAGTAGAGAATTAACTTGTAGGGGGTGAACCCCTTTTAAACTGTTGATAAGTCAGGTAAAGAAATGTTTGTACTTTTTTACGTCTTTAAGAAATATAAACAATCCCTCAATCACAGAATGAAAAGGGCATTGTATTTTAGCCATTAGATGCCTGAGGAATCAGCTATGCCTCTATGGTTTTTAAAAAGCAGGTTAGTGGGACATTTGCTAAGTCTGAAGGTCACTGACTCCTGTTGGGGTAGCTTTTTTAGGCCTTAAGTGACCAACCAGCACGCAGCTTCAATAACTCAATCCTTAGTCTCCTGGAAAATCAAGTTACCTTCCCAGTTTATTTAGCAGGGTCTTTAAAAGAAACTGGACCAATAGGTGGCAGAGCCTTAGTGGACATTTTGCTCCTACTACACAAATTAGACTTATTTTGAGCCTAGCAAAAAGCTAGGTGGCAGAGACAAAGAGAGAGTGCATTCTAGGAATAGAGTACTTACTTGTGCAAAGGAATGGAGACTGGAGATAGAGTATCTTGTACCAAATAATATGCAATAAGCCTAAAAAGGCAATTTGAAACCAAGCAGCGAGAAACTTTAAATTCCAAAAAACTTTAAACTTTAAAAGCTTAAGAGTTTGCATTTTATACCATAGACAATAGGAAGAATAGTTTCTTTAAATGTGTAATAGTGGAGGTGGTATTGAGTTGTTTGGCTGAAGAGGAGTGCTGTTATTCCCTTTATTGCCCCCACTCTGCTCCCAATTTCTCCTTTCGGGTGTGACTTTTTCACTAGTGATGGTGTTTGGTTCCGTGCTATGGGAGGGATTTCTTTAAACCTGCTCCTAGAATTTAACAAAGAGAAGGGGAGTTGCTCAAGACTCTTGTCTTTAAAGGAAATGATTCCCCTCCTTATCAAATTTTCCTGAACACTGCTGACTCATTCTATGGCCAAATTTCTTTTTGGTTTAATTCATTTACTTTTTCTCCTATGTTGCACCTGTTTTACTAAGCTCCTCCTGCAGAGACTATAGATACTGTTACTGTATTTTTAAAGGCCTAGTGGAATGTTATGGAAAAGGCAATTTGAGTTGGACGCTATAGCCAAAAATGTCTTGGTATGAGATGCATTCCTTATGGAGTCAAGAGGAGAATTTAAAAAATATTTAATCTATGAAGATCTATGAAATATTCTGTGGAGAATATAGAAAGGTGAGGAAAACTTTTTTTGTGAGAACTGTCATAATTGTTATGAAGAAACATTATAAAAATAATTCTATGAAGGGGGATCCGCAGACACAGAGTGTATTTTGGAAGAAGTTTCCTGTAATGAGTTAAGAGAGGAGTAAGAAAAAAGGCTAATAAAATTTCTTTCCTGAGTACTTGAATTGAACTTTTATGTTAAGGAAATGTATTAAGAGAATTCTTAAGAGACTTTAATCAGCATTTGGAGTGAATTCATAGTGAAATTTTGTATTGAGAAATGAAGAGAAGCCATCTGCTATGATAATGAGATTTGGGATGACTCTAGCTGTGATCTTTCTCATAGCCAAAATATTAATAATTACATATGTCTTAATCATTTGTTGTTAAATAGTTTATAAATTCAATAGTTACCTATAGGAGATTAAGGAATTTACTCAGTAAAAAGGTAGGATTATTTACTATTGAGAAAGGAGGTTTCTCCAGTTTACTTAAATAAATAATATTTAATGAATGAGGGTAAGAGATGGGAACTCATTAATTTATGAAATTATGAAAAAACTGAATAATTAATGAAAAAGAGGTTAATTAGAAAGAAAACATCCGAATATATCTCCTGGATTTCCTGAACTCTGGAGTTCAGGATAACACGAATAAATATGGCAATGAACTGAGTAGCAGGCCTGAACTGAGCAGCGACTTATGAGTGAGTGTGATTGACACTATAACTTTACTATACATACTTTTGAAGAATTACTCTAAAATTCTTGATCACAGCCTGTTTTGCAGCTTCCTTAAAGCAAACAAAAAGCAGTAATGCACTGGGTTAACCAGAGTTTTCTCTTCATACTAGCTTTTAGAAAAAAAAAGAAAAAATAGACTTTTTTTTTTGCCTTTTGGAGGGCAATTGGGGTTAAGTAACTTGCCCAAGGTTACATGGCTAGTATTTTTGTGGGGGTGTTAAGTGTCTCAGGCCAGGAACTGAACTCAGGTCCTCCTGACTCCAGGGCCGGCGCTTTAATCAATGCGCCACCTAGCCACCCTGAAAAAATTTAAAGAAATAGAAACACTTTGGAATGAATACAGAATTTCTCCAGAGGTAGAAGGGAGAGGAAGAAGGTCACTGCTGTCATTCTTGACAGACAAGGACAGTTAAAGTCTTTCTGCCATAGCTCTGGCCCCACATCATTCATCTGCCATCCTTTCTCAGCATCTCTTTCCCAAGTCAGTGTTGTGGCAGGAAAAGTAACATCAACAGTACCCAAAGGGCTAACATCTTCCTGGTAGACCACCGTCTCCTCCTCTTCCATACTTTTAGTTATCCAATAAAGAATCTTATGTACTCCCTCTGGTCTAACCCTATGGTTAAGGGCACTTGGGTATGGGGCAGTAGCAGAAGCTGGTAGGGGCTCCCTCCCCTTTGCCTCCAAACATCCTCTTGGCTAGGACTGCCCTTGCTTGTCTTGATCAGTTCCTCTCTACTCCTTGACCACCCCTCAACAGACTTACAAATTGCTTCCTCTTGTAAGAGTTTGGTGTTCCCCTTTCTTCAGGATGAGGCAGGGATAGGGGCTCCCTTTTTCTGGAGCAGTCACAGCTCCCAATGAATTGATTCAGAACACATGGTTGATTTCTGTCCTGTCCTGCAGGCATCCCTCTTGGTTGCATTGTAACTGCTTGAGTAAAGGGGTGGGGGACCCTACATTTGCAAACAGTCACGTGAGAGATTCATTTCTGGCCTATATTCTGCCAATTGATTTCACATAGTCCCTCAGGTCTCTTAGCAACAGAAGATATTATTGAACTAGATGGGAGTCAGAAATTTCACATTCTGATCTCCAAGCTAATACAAATGAAGCAAACTGTTATAAGCTTTAGAAAAAAATTTTAAAAAATCAAACATAGATGTTTGGAAGACATGTAGTCACAATTGTAAATCTGACTGTCAGAAAACTGATTTTGTCATTTCAGATACACATTTTCTATATTTGGGTTAAATAGATTTAAAAATTCATAGGTGCTCTTTGGAAATGAAGTGTGAAAAACCAGTTTCCTCATAATTAATATATCTCCTTCCTTGGGAATCACTTCTCTCTCTCTCTCTCTCTCTCTCTCTCTCTCTCTCTCTCTCTCTCTAGCAATCGGGGTTAAGTAACTTGCTCAAGGTTACATGGCCAGTTACTTCTGGGTGTGGTGCTAAGTATCTGAGCCCGGATTTGATCCCCAGGTCATCCCGACACTGGAGCCAGTGCTCTTACTCGCTGAGATACCTGGCTGCCCCGTGTAATGGGAATGTAAATTTGAAGATCTTCCCTGCTCCTAGGCTAAAGTGCACCTGGATCCTGGGGTGGGAGGCTTGTTTTTCAGTAGATACTTCTTGATTGGCCAGTGAGTCAATAAGGTTGTTACATTCTCTGAGCCAGGAGAAGGCTATATAAGCCCTGATGTGTAGCTTTGTTTTGGGGGCTCACTTTGAGAAATGTTCTATGATTTGATCAGATGAAACTCTGGAAAGCCGTTGTCCAGAGCCCCCCGGCTTTGAAACCCAGATGTTGTTTGGTATGGATGTAATGGTTGGACAGTTTGGAAACTGTCTATTTGATCTGTTTCTGTCTTGATAATTCTGTCTGTATATTCTGAAGTTCGGGGTGCTGACCTTTTTCCCCCTGAACTAGGTGAACGATACATGTTTGACTGATTAAAGTAAGCTTGTTAACCCATTTTGAGTTGCTTACATTTATCAAAGCAGATCCGAGAACCTGTATTGGCAGCAAACCCTGAGGACGCTTGGGGTGCTTGCTGCTACAAAATGGTGTCACGAACAGGATCTGCAGAGTAAAAGGAAAGTATAGATACTGGGATAATTGTTTGTTTCCCAGTTGTGGTAGCTGTGACTCTGTGGAGCCATGGATCAGGAGAGAAGAATGACCTGCGTGCAGACTTCGCTGAACTGAGGGCAGGAATGGTGAGCTGCCTGCATTGGGACCTGGGCAGAAGCCAGGAGCAGCTGCCTCCTGTAGGAGGAGAAGGAACCCAGGAGTTCGGAATTCAGCCACAGGAAAAGATAAGAACTGAGCAGCAAAGCCGGGGCACTGATTGTGTTTCCTTGCTGCATCCCACAGTTTGCGACCCAGGGGGAGGATGGACTTGTGATTGTGGTGGGTGGGATGAAGTGCCTTGGACCCCCAAGGACCCCACCTTGTTGGTTTTGTTGCCCAGCCCCCTCTCTGTACTTGGAAGCAGGGGCTGGAGCTGTGTGAGGGGAAGGACAACTCCTCCCCTTCCCCCCAAGAGAACTTTATTTGGACTCTTGTTTTGAATTGAAGTAATAATGCAAAGTACTTGTGTTTGTTTAAGGCCCAGTGGCCACTTTGGTAACTTCAGTTATGTGTCTTGCAAATGTGACCTATGATTGTTAATGCTAATTCAAAAGTAAATTGTCTATGCTATGGGCATGAAAGATCTTGGGGCCGAATGTAATGGGAATGTAAATTTGAAGATCTTCCCTGCCCCTAGGCTAAAGTGCACCTGAAGCCTGGGGTGGGAGGCTTGTTTTTAGTAGATACTTCTTGATTGGCCAGTGAGTCAATAAGGTTGTTACATTCTCTGAGCCAGGAGAAGGCTATATAAACCCTGATGTGTAGCTTTGTTTTGGGGGCTCACTTTGAGAAATGTTCTATGATTTGATCAGATGAAACTCTGGAAAGCCGTTGTCCAGAGCCCCCCGGCTTTGAAACCCAGATGTTGTTTGGTATGGATGTAATGGTTGGACAGTTTGGAAACTGTCTACTTGATCTGTTTCTGTCTTGATAATTCTGTCTGTATATTCTGAAGTTCGGGGTGCTGACCTTTTTTCCCCTGAACTAGGTGAACGATACATGTTTGACTGATTAAAGTAAGCTTGTTAACCCATTTTGAGTTGCTTTCCTTTATCAAAGCAGATCCAAGAACCTGTATTGGCAGCAAACCCTGAGGACGCTTGGGGTGCCTGCTGCTACACCCTGGGAATCACTTCTCTTGTAAACAAGAAAAAAGAAAAGAAGAAAAATTCAAGATAATGGATGGAAGCAGAGAGATCAGTTAATTTTCAATTTTAAGCTGGTAATAGAATATTTTGACATGGTCTCATGAGTTTATATATAGTGGAATGGAAACCTATTGGTTGTTCATTTATCTTGTGTTCATCCAAAGGTTATTTAGCCTTAATGGTACTTATTTAAGCAGCAAAGCAGTGTGGTGTAAAGGAAAGAATACCAGGCAGGAAGTCAGAATACTCATGTTCAAGTCCTAGGTGTTTGGGTCCATAACTACTGATAGTAAGATTCTATCACTCTCTGAGAGAATGAGGGAAGAGCAAGGGTCAGAAAGTGTTATCAAGTATAAAACCAACAGTTTGTGAAATCATCATTGTTGCCACACTCTCAGTCTTCTTTGTGCTGCCCAGAGAATTTACAGTACAACTCAATGGACACACTGTTCTCTATGTAAGCAAACTATAGAGCTGTGATACTGTATCCATAAAAATTTCATCTGGAACTCTTGCTCTCCTGACTTCCAAAACAAAGAGCTGCAGGCCCTTAATATGATGAACCAACTTAATAAGAGCTCATAAGCTTGGGTTTTCCTATTAGATTGTAAGCTCTTTGAGGGCAGGGACTATCTTTTGCCTCTTTTGGTATCCCCAGTACTTACACAGTACCTGGCACATAGAAGACATAGAAGACTAAATAAATGATATCATATTCAATTGATGTTATCTGCTTCTTTCAAGCTGCTTCAGAGGATGAAGGTGCCCTTGGTCAGGGAAATCAGGAGAAGCTTTTCTCTCCTTCCCTACCTGCCTTCCTGATTATGATAATACCAGCTCAAACACAATAGGTGTGTGACCATAGGCATTTGCCCAACACTTCACTTTTTAGATCCTCAGTTCCTCATCTGTTAAATAGATATAATAATACATCTATTGTCCACTTCACAGTGTAAGGGATCTCCTACTCTCAGTCATTTTGCTCTTACTCAAACACCATGCCCTAAATCCACCCACCCCACAACTCCCTAGCCCCTGCATGGAAAGAACAGGCTTCTTTCCTTTCAGCAAGTATGTGTATGGCACAAAAAATAAATGGACTTTCATGCTCATAATCAAAGAAGGGGATTTGGAACTGCCTAAATGACCAACCCGAAGTGTAGCCATTAATGGTCAGTATCAACATGGACTAAACATAAACTTCAGTCCTATATATAATGAATATTTTCTTTAAGAAGCATTGGGAGATCTTCAATGTTACAAGTACCAAATAACATCATAAAAAAGTGAAACTGATTATATTTTGATAGAAAATCATTAGTCATAAATGAGGTAACAAATCAATTATTTACATGCAATAAGACAAAATAGAAATGAGAAGATAAAGTGAGTAGGATATCCAAGCCTAAGTGTTAATGCTAAAGCATAGATGTTTGTCAAATATTAAATTCTTAATAAATGCTTCCTTATATCTATCTGAAAAAATGGGAAATGAATAAAAGGGCAGACATCAAAATATATTCTTGCTATTTCTGAAAGAAGTTTTAACTGATAGAAATCAATTGCCACAAGACTAAAAAATCCTAGAAATCATCTCATTCAGAAGATCTCCTTGCCAATCAGAAAGATATGGCAGCTAAGGACAATACCAGTTTAGAACATTAATTTATTTATACAATCTTTTGAAAGAATGATAAAAGATTATGAACAAAGCCATCTCATAAAACTATGAGAAGCAATGAAATAGAGGGACAACAAAATTATAGAAAGCTTGATGAAAGACTCAGCTGAGTCAAATCACTCCAATGGCATTTAGGGATAAAAAAAGGAAAACTTTCATGTTGGTTTTTAAAATAACGATTTTTTTTTCTCCATCAGTATGTTCACAGTCCCAGATGTGCTACATGAAATGGTAGAAATGACACTAAAAGAAACAAAGATCAAAAGAGCAGCTTGATTAAAATAGCTATATACAGGGGCTTTCAAAAGTTATAGCTCATTTTAAAAAATTTAATTATTTTAAAGATTCATTTAAATTTTTTTGAGTTCCAAATTCTCTTTCTCCCTTTCACCCCTCCACTTCCCATTGAGAAGGCAAGAAATATGAAATCAATTATACATGTGAAATCATGCAAAATATTTCCATATTAGCCATGTTGCATAAAAGTAAGAAAAATAAAGTAAAAAAAAATTATGCTTTAATTTATAGTCAGACCCCATCAGTTCTTTCTCTGAAGGTGGATCACATTTTTCATCATAAATCCTTCAGAATTGTTTTAGATCGTTGTATTGATCAAAATAGCTGCTCATTCACAGTTGATCATTGTACAATATTGCTGTTACTGTATACAATGTACTCCTGCTCACTTCACTTTGCATCAGTTTATATAAATCTTCCAAGGTTTTTCTGAAATGATTCTTCTCATTATTTGTTATAGCACAATAATTTGCTATCATAATCATAAACTACAACTTCTTCAGGCATTCCCCAATTGATGGTTATCCTCCCAATTTCCAATTCTTTGCTACCACTAAAAGAGAAGCTATAAAAATTTGTATACATATAAGCCTTTTTCCTTTTTCTTTGATCTCTTGGGAATTTGGATCAAAGATTTTGCAGTTTCATAACCCTTTGGCCATCATTCCAAATTGTTCTTCAAAATGGTTGGATCAGTTCACAACCATGCATCCATGTACCAGTTTTTCCACATACTTTTCAACATTTGTCATTTTCCTTTTCTATCATATTAGCCAATCTAATAGATGTGAGCGGGTACCTCAGAGTTGTTTTAATTTGCACTTTTTTTTTTTTTAGCAATCGGGGTTAAGTAACTTGCTCAAGGTTACAAGGCCAGTTATTTCTGGGTGTGGTGCTAAGTATCAGAGCCTAGATTCAATCCCAGGTCATCCCAAATCTGGGGCTGGTGCTCTTACTCACTGTGCCACCTGGCTGCTCCTAAGAAATTGGGGTTAAGTAACTTGCTCAAGGTTACATGGCCAGGTGTTTCTGGGTGGGTGCTAAGTGTCTGAGCCAGATTCAATCCCAGGTCATCCCGACTCTGGGGCCAGTGTTCTTACTCTCTGTGCTACCTGGCCGCCCCTTGCACTTCTTTAATTTAATAGTGAGTTAGAGCATTTTTATGACTGGAGGTAGTTTTGATTTCTTCTTTTAAAAACTTCCTGTTCATATCCTTTGACCATATATCAATTGGGGAATGATTCATATTTTTATAAATTTGGCTCTGTTCTCTATATATTTGAAAAATGAGGCATACATTGAAGAAATCTCAAAATAAAAATGCCTAAGACTATTAGAACCTAAATCCAGAGCTTCCAACTCAAAGAAAAAAATACTGTTAGCAGCCTAGTTCAAGTTATAATGAGTTCAAGAACAGAAAGAGTTCAAGTTATAATGAGCCCACAATCAGGATCTCACATAATTTAGCAACCATCACTACAAAGTAGCAGAGAACTTGGAAAACAATATTCCAGAAGGCAAAGAATTTGGACTTAAAACCAAGATTAACTCACCCAGGAAAATGAACATAATCCTACAAGGGGAAAATAAATTTTTAATAAAATAGAGGACTTCCAAAAATTTCTGATGAAAAGACCAGAATTGGGGAAAAACTTTGAGGTCTAACAATCACAGGTGATTAAATAAGGATAAACTGTTTACATTCTCAGATGAGGAGATGATACATGTATTTTCACTAAGCTCTACCATCATCTAGTCCAATTAGACAGAGGATCTGGGAGTGGTTCTTGATGATTTAAAAAAAAAGAATGAAAAAGGAGAAGAATAGCAATAGAGTAGATTGTGGGAAGGGAGAGGAAGGACAGGGAAAATGATCTCACATAATTAGGGCATAGAAGTCGAAGTCTGTACAACAGGGAGGAAAGGGAAGGGGTAGCTGGTAATACTTGAACCTTACTTTCCTCTGAACTGGTGAAAGCAAGGAAGAATATACACACACTTTTAGGTATAGAATCCTTTTTGCTAAACAAGGAAATGGGAGAAAGGAGAATAAGAAAGAGGCTAAATTAGAGGGATTGATTTTAAGCAAAACAGATTAATTATGGAGGTAGTACAAAAATATTTATGGTAACTTGTTGCTATTGCTTTGCTTCTAGCAAAGAAATGAAAACTGAGAGGTTTCCATCAATTGGGAAATGGCTGAAGTTATGTTGTGTGAATATGATGGTGTACTATTGTGCTATAAGAAATGATGTAGGAGGTAATTTCAGGGAAACCCAGGTAGGCTTAGTTGAACTTTCCCCAGAATAAAATTGGAGACCCTGGCTCCAAACTATAGAAGTTTCCTTAGACCTTGACCGACAGTGTGGCCACAGCCTATCAGGAGTAAAAGCCTGCTGGAGGCCACAACCTAGAGCACCAGTGCTGCAAAGATCTGAACTGCTGGTAGCTCTGAATTGCTGGTGTTGGAGGAGAAGGCTCTTTACTGCTGGTGTAAGGTCAGAGAACTAAGGAACAGAGGGAGTGGGACAGATCCAGAACAGGAAACTCTGCATATAGGGAGGTGTGTGGTGTCCACTAAGCCTGAACAAAGAGCTTGGCGTCTAGTTATAGCCAGTTCTAAGGACTTTTGAGTAGTTACCTTAACACCATAATGAAGGAAATGATAAAAGAGAACTTCCCAGAACTTCTGAACATAGAAAATAAAATTCCAAATAAAAGAATTTAGAAATAACCTCTAGGCAAAAAACAAATAAACAAAACAAAAGTAAAAAAAAAAAGTAAAAAAAAAAACCAAAGCTGAAAACCTCAAAAAACAAACTGGCTAAATAAAAAAAAAAGTAAAAAAAAAACCAAGGCTGAAAAC
>NW_027187315.1:9622784-9717784 GCF_028583685.1 Petaurus breviceps papuanus
AAAAAAAAAACCAAGGCTGAAAACTTCAAAATACATACTGGCTAAATTTAACATTTCTATTCACAAACAACAAGTTCTGCAAGCCATCAGAAAAAAAGACCTTCAAATACAAGGGAAAGGACTTCAAACAATGCAAGACTATTCTCAACCCACTAGAAGAAGGGAGAGGGAATGGAATAATGCATTCTGAAGAGCCCCAATGGGAGCTTAGGATGCAGCCCAGGGTTACCTAATCTGCAAATCAGAGCCTAACCATACAACACAAGAGATGTATGTTCAATAGTAAAAAGAGTTTTAAACATTTTTAGAAAGAAAACTAGAACTGAAGGAATTCTTTGCATCTTGAAACACCCCAAACAATAGAAATGTAGACAGCAATAGCAACCAGAGGGACAACAGAAAGACGAGTGAGTGACTTTTTCTAAATGTACCCAAGGACATAGGAGTGCATTCAGGAATTTAGGAGAGATGACTATGAAGAGGTGACAGGGTGCAATGGTAAGGGAATTTGAAGATCTTCCCTGCTCCATAATGAGCCTCACTTGGAGCCCAACAAAAAAAGCTTGCTTAGGGGAGGCTTGTTTTTCAGGAAGGCCCTCACCTTTTGTTTCTTTGTAATTAGGCAGTGGGTCACGAAGGTTGTGATGTCCTCTGACCCTGAAGAAGGCTATATATACTCTGAGGTTGGGTTTTGCTTTGGGGGGCTATGGGAAGAATTGTGTGATTTAGCCAGATGAGACTCTGGATAGTCATTAAATCCCCCATCTTTGAAAACTCAGATGTTGGTGCTTTTTTCTCAGGTAACTAATTATGTATGTAATGGTCAGAAAATTAGAAGCACTGTCTGTTGATCTGTTGAATTGTGTTATTTTCTCTGTCTGTATTTTTTTGTCTGCTTGTAATTTCTGTTTGTATTTTCTCTGAAGTTCAGGGTACTAACTTTTCCCCCTGAACTAAATAAATTATATTTATGTTTGATTAAAGTAAGATTGTTAACTCTTTTTGAGTTGCTTTCCTTTGGAAAAGCAGATCAAAGAACCTGTGCTACAAACCATCTTGCGTATGCTAGGGTGTTACAATATGTATGCTGTTACAATATGTAGCACCAACATAACATTCACAGTGCTGATGGCAACTGTGAATACACCGGCATAGTGCTCAATCACAAAATATAACAGACTCTGCATAGAAGATAGAAGCAAAACATTTATTCAGACATTAGAAAAATCCCAAATTTCCAACACCAGGAAACCAAATCCATCATAGCAACATAGAAGTTAATACACCATAACACACTAGAGAGTCACACCATCTTTTAGCCTTCCCTCAAACCAACATTTACTCACAAGTCTAACTCTCTCCCTGGGCACATCCTCACCTCCCTCAAATTCAAACTGCTCTGATTCTTAGCTTCCTGTGGGCTCTACTCTATGCTTCAGCAAACTTCCTGCACTATAGGCTCCATGTGACTACATTCAGCCTATTCGAGGGCAGAGAAGATCTTCAAATCAGGGTAGGTCTTCAAATTCCCTTAGGCTTATTAAAGGGCAGGAAAGATCTTCAAATTCCCATTACCATTGCACAGGGGCATTACGAACAGAACCTAGCAACACCCTGCCTACAGATGAAAACTTATTTTGTGGTACTACACTATATGTATCACATAGTTACTTCAACCATGAAGTAACTGGGAGTTGGCTTTTCAGGTCATGTTTGACTTATTTCTGAGATTCTTCTGATTGGCTACTGATCTGTAAACATTCAGAAATTTTTTTTCCCAAAAGCCAATTTTCAGCTAGTATTTTCTCTGTTGTAGCTCTAAAGGTGACAAAATGTGATGCTAGTGATGGGTAGCAGGAGCATGCCCCAGAGTGGCTGGGGGAGTACTTACTCCCTGGAGTATTCAATTGCTATTCTAGTTAATTACATTGAAACTTTGAGGTCTAGCTTAGTCCCAAGATTAGTTGTTAAGCCAGAAGAGCGGAGGATTCAGGGGACTTTCAGGGATGTCATAATAATGTGAAATTGGTTTACAAAGGTCTTTAAAACAGAAAAGTTATGTATATTGGGGGTGGAGGGGAATTACCTAGGTCTTAATTATTCTTTAGGCATTTGATAGAATTCTTTCTTTGGTAGATTCTTTACAGTTAGTTTATTTTCTGAAGTTGCATTATTTAAGATATTTTTTTATGCTCTATTAAGTTGGATATTTTGTGTTTTTATAGATAAACCTTCATATCTTTTAAACTCACTTTCACATAAAAATTCTGATTTTTTTCTATTTTGTGTTTTTCTATTTTTATTTTTCCATTGTTCTGTTTCCTATTATGATTTTTATCTCAATTATTTTTATTTGACCAATTCAAATTTGTTTCCTTCTCTTTTTGACCGGCTTAGACATAGTTTTGTTATGTTGCCTAGTCTTTTCAAAGAAAGAACTTTTATTTTTGTGGATCAATTTTATACTCTTTTTGTTTTCCAGTTATATTCAAATTTTCAGGTTTTCTTCTTTTGTGCTTATTGAAGGTTTGTGTATCTGTTCATTCACTAATTTTTAACTGCATATTTAGTTCATTGATATTCTCTTTTTCTATTTTGCTAATGTATGTTCTCAGAGATGCAAAATTCCCCAAGTATTGCTTTGGTAGGATGCCAAAAATTTTGCTAGGTTCTTTCATCACTACCATTAACTTCATATAGTTATCATTTCTTGGACGCAGTTATCCTCCAGGTTGTTATTATTAAAGATCCATTTAGGTCTGTGACTTTTGTTTGTATTCTCAGAATTATAGACTTTATTCCATTGTTATAAAAACTTTAATTTTATGCAATCAACATTTTTCAATTTATTTATTTTTAGTTTTCAACATTCACTTCCATAAGTTTTAAAAAAAAATATTTTATTTCTGTTTTACATCATTCATTTCTGCCAGATTTTGAGTTACAAATTTTCTCCCCATTTCCCCCCTACCCACTGCCCCAAAATAGCAGTCCCACAGGATATCCCCTCCTCCAATCTGCTCTCTCCCATGTTTTCTCACATACCACTTTCAACTTTTCCAGGGGATCTCTATGCCCCAGTGCCTGTATACCTTATTACCCAATTACATGTAAAATAGTATTAATAATAGTGTGTATATATATATGTATTTATACACACACACATATATGTATATATATTGAAAAAATTTGATTTTAAAACTTTGAATTCCAGATTCATTCCCTTCCTCCATTATCCCCCATCCTTACTGGGAAGACAAGCAGTTCAGTATAGGTTGGACATGTGTAGCTAATGCAAAACAATAACATACTAGATAGATTGTAAAAGACTGACTATATTTCCCTCCTTCCTATCCCACCTCCCACTTGTTCTATTCTTAACCTTGATCCCATCTCTTTTCAAAAGTGGGTGCTTCCAACTTCCCTCCCCCCAGCCTGCCCTGTCTTCCATCATCCCCCTCTGATCCCCTTCCTCCCTACTCTCCTGAAGGGTGAGATGCCCTATTTACTGTGTATTTCATTCCCTCCGCAAACCAAATTCAATGGCAATAAGGTTGACCCATTCGCTTTGGCCTTCCTATTCTTTGCCTCCATTGTAACCATTTTCCCTTGCCTCTTCTATATGAGATAGTATACCCATTCTGTCTCTCTCCATCTTCTCTCATCATATTCCTCTATCACCTCTTAATTTCCCCTTCTAAGTATCATCCCTTCCTATTAAATTGGTCCTGTGCCCTCTATCTATGTATACCTGCAAACATATATACACACATTCACATATGTATTCATATGGCCATATACCTCCATATATAGACACACACACATATATTTCTATTCCCTTTAACTACTGAGAAAGGTTTCATAGGTTACAATTATTGTTTTTCCATGTAGGAATGTTAATAGTTGAACTTTGATAAGTTTCTTATGATTTCTTTTCCCTGTTTACCTTCTCATGCTTCTCTTGCTTCTTGTATCTGAATGTCAAATTTGCTATTCAACTCTGGTTTTTTCAACAAGAATGCTTGAAAGTCCTCTATTCCACTGAATGACCATATTTTCCCCTGAAACATGATACTCAGTTTTGCTGGGTAGGTGACTCTTGGTTTTAATCCCAGCTCCCTCGACCTCCGGAATATCACATTCCAGGCCCTTCGATCCCTCAGTGTAGAAGCTGCCAGATCCTGGGTTATCCTGATTGTGTTTCCACAATATTCAAATTGTTTCTTCCTGGCTGCTTGTAATATTCTCTCCTTAATCTGGGAATTCCAGAACCTGGCTATAATATTCCTAGGAGTTTTGTTTTTGGGATCTTTTTCAGCAGGTGATTGGTGGATTCTTTCAACCTCTATTTTAATCTCTGGTTCTAAAACATCAAGGCAGTTTTCCTTGAGAATTTCTTAGAGGATGATTTCTAGGCTCTTATTTTGATCATGGCTTTCAGGTATTCCAGTAATTTTAAAATTATCTCTCCTGGATCTATTTTCCAGGTCAGTGGTTTTTCCCATGAGATATTTCACATTGCATTCTTTCCTTTCATTTGTTTGCATCTGTTTAACAGCATCTTAATTTCTCATAAAGTCATTAGCTTCCATTTGCTCCAATCTAATTCTGAAGCAATGATTCTTCTCATTGAGCTTTTGAGATTCTTTTTCCATCTGGCAAATTTGGCTTTTTAAGGCATTCTTCTCCTCATTACCTTTTTGAGCCTCTTTTGCCATTTGAGTTAGTCTATTTTTTAAGGTGTGATTTTCCTCAGACAGGCTGTTGACTCTAATTTCATAATTTTCTTGCATCGTTCACATTTCTCTTTCCAATTTTTCCTCCACTTCTCTTATCTGCTTCTTAAGGTCCTCTATGGACTATAACCAGCTCGTATTTTCCTTTGAAGGTTTTGGTGCAGGAGTTCTGACTTCACTGTCTTCCTCCTGTTCCCTGCTTTGCTCCTTTTTGTCCCCAAAATAGGAGTCTAATGTTGGAATCTTCTGTTTGCTTTGTTTCCCTTTGCCTGGTCATGTTGCCCCTTAGTCACTTGACCCCTGGGCTTTTTGCCACAGTAGGACTCTGCCACCAGACAGGGGAGCTTTCATCCCAAATACTGGTGTTTTCTCAGCTGCCAGAGGTATTAGGTAGGTGCCCTCTCTGAGGTCTCCACACATTCTGGCAAACTGGACTCAAGCCCCAGGACCTCCACCCTAGACTGCAATCCAGATCCAAGCAGGTTAAAGCAAGAGCGATTATGCCTCAGACTGGCCACTTGGTCCCCCTACACTCTGCAGGCCAGGAGATGAAGCTGCCAAGTGGGGCTGGCTGTCTGTGCCAGAGTCTCAGTGGCTTCTTGCTACACACTCCCACTTACTGGGTCCCAAAGTCCAGACTGCACTGACCTTTCACTTTGTCCTTCGCATCTATGTGTTGATAAATCTGGAAATGGCCATAGTTGCTGCTGATCTGGAGTCCCTTCAGCCAAGGGCTGGTCAGGCCCACCCTGGGGCTAAAGCCTCGGAGTGGGGCTGGGCTAGGCTCCACGAGCACTGCACTGGCCGATTCCTGCCATCCTGCCGGGCTGTCCTCAGTGGGAGGTTAGCTTCTCTGTATAATTTTGTGGGTTCTGCAGCTCCAAAGTTTGTTTAGAGTCCCCTTTATACATGGATTGGGGAAGGTGGAATATAGAGCTGCAGGGAGGTCTTGCTTCTCCACTTCCATAAGTTTTAAATTTTCTTCCTTTCCCTATTCTCTCCTTCCCCAAGACAGCATACAATCTGATATGAGCTCTACAAATATATACCTATTAAACACATTTTCACATTAGTCACGTTGCATAGAAGAATTATAATGAATGGGAGAAACCAAGATAAAGAAAAAAAACAAAAGAGAAAGTAGTTTGCTTTACTCTGCGTTCTGACTCCATAGTTCTTTCTTTGGATGTGGATGGCATTTTCCGTCATGAGTCCTTTGGAATTGTGTTAGGTTCTTGCATTGCTGAGAAGGGCTAAGTCTATCAGAATCAGTAATAGCACACTGTGACTGTTACTATGTACAATGTTCTGGTTCTGCTCACTTCATTCAGCATTAGTTCATATGAAGCCTTCCCAGATTTTTCTTTTCTTTTCCCCCCAAATGCTTTATTAACTTTTGGTTTACATCATTCATTTCCATCAGATTTTGAGTTACAAATTTTCTCCCTTATGCACCACCCCAAAATAGTGGTCCCACAGGATATCCCCTCCTCCAATCTGCTCTCTTCCACATCTTCTCCTATACCCTCTTCGCCTTTTCAACTAGGACATGGTGTATCTCTATGCCCCAGTGCCTGTATATCTTATTTCCCAATTACATGTAAAGTAGCATCAATAAAAGTGTGTGTGTATATATATATATATACACACACACACACATATATCCTATATCTTTGCCAAGAAAACCCTAAAATGGGGTCACAAAGATTTGAATGCAAGTGAGGATGTTCCAAAACAGAGGTAGTGGCTCTGCAGGCAACCATCTAAAAGTAAGGAGAACTAAATATTGAGATTTTTCAAACTCAGTGTTTTGTTTCTCAGTGCCATCTGGCTAGGAGTTTGATCCATACATTTAATTGAAGTGAGAGTCTGTTTGAGAGGAAAAAAAATCCCTAAAATTCCTTGGAGATTTGAGCTGATAAAACCATGGACGTGAGTGTACTTAGGTTTCTTTTTCCTTGGGA
Source organism: Petaurus breviceps papuanus (assembly GCF_028583685.1). Lineage (NCBI taxonomy): Eukaryota > Metazoa > Chordata > Mammalia > Diprotodontia > Petauridae > Petaurus > Petaurus breviceps. The sequence continues at coordinate 9,629,485 of NW_027187315.1, forward strand.
GGCAGCAATACAGCCTCTGCTGTGCTGGGAAAAAAAAGGCCATAACTACCAGAAGGGATGGGGAAAAGATTGTCATACCACTCTCATGGGTGTTTGACAGCCACTGCCACCTGGTGGTTATACATTAGAAGAAAGCCTGCCGTGTCTGAGGCCAGATCTGAACCCAGGTCCTCCTGACTCCAGGGCCAGTGCTCTATTCACTGTGCCACCTAGCCGCCCCCCTATTATTTCTTTAAAAAAAAATCCCCCACGGTTGCAGTTATACTCTTAGTCTGGAAATTTTCTTTTTTTTCCTTTTCTTTTTGATACTTTTGAATTTGAGCTGATTTTGTTCATCTTTTCTTGACATATATTTTGGAAAATTTTTATTCTTTCAGTTATAGTGTTGATGCACATATTTGAAAATAAGTATTTTTTCACTGAAATCTTACAATCTGATTTTTTAAAAAAAAATCACATTTATAGTTACTTTGGAAGTTTGTTTTGGTATTTTTTTCTTTTCCCATGGATATTTCCCTCCATCATAATCAACAATTATAAATATAAAAGTCTGCTATTCAATGCATATATGTTTTGCTGAGATTATATATGTATATATATATATATTTAATGAATACACACACACACACACACACACACACACACATATATATACACACACGTGTGTGTATGTCCCATTGTTGATTTTGGTACTGTTGGTTAGTTATACACAAGTTTTGTTATGTTAATGTGATCGTCTATTCCTATTAATTTTATACCTTTTTATTGGCATATGTTATGTGCCACATGTTTATAGAATGATCCATTGCTTCACTGTATTGGTGCTAATCATGACAAGTGTTTAATCCTTAAAGTAACATCAGTTTCCTAAATACTGTTATTATAAAAGACCGACCTTTTGAAAATAGAAAAGTTGTATATAATATATATTGTTAAGTAATAGGTATAATGGCACACAGAGGTCTATTGATATTAAGAATGGGTTCTGGGTATGAAACTAAGGATACCATGAGAGCATCAAAAGAAACTGAAATAATTGGAGGCCCATACAACACTATTATATATAGTATATTTTCAGGTAAAGAAGAAGCATACTCTCTGTCTCAAGAAATGCAAGGGCTAGATACCTTGAGTTTTCTCTTTCCAGATGAAATTCCTCATTTAGTTCACCAACATCCATCTTTCATGAGATATTTAAGCTCAGGTTTTCTGATAAGTGGTGGATCTCTGTCTAACTCAGAGTATCTAGATCTTGTATTCCAGTTTATAACCTTGGCGTTATCTTTCACTCCTCACTCCTTCACCTCTCATCTCTAACAAATGGCTAAACCATGCCATTCCTACCTCCACAACATCTCTACACACCCACCCATCACCTTAGTTCAAGCATCATCATCACTCACCTAGATTATTGCAAAGACCTTCCAATTGGTTTCCCTGTTTCAAGTCTATCCCCACTCCAATTTATGAAGCTGGAGAAGTGATTTTCCTAAAGTATAGATGTGGAAGGATCTTATCAAGATGGAAGAATGAACAGAAATAGAACTGCCTGGCTCTCTCACAATTATTCCAACAAGGATGAAAAAAATAGCATAAGATTGAATAATGATCAAGAAATCCAAGTAGAAACTACAGCAAGTAAATTTTGTTATTCCAGGTCTATATAAGGAGGCAGTCAGAGAAAATCCCAGCCCAGGAGCAAAGAGTTTATGTTAGTATGAGAGAGAGAGAGAGAGAGAGAGAGAGAGAGAGAGAGAGAGAGAGAGAAAAGAAAGAAGAGAAGGAAAGAAAGAAGAAAGAAAAAGGAAGGATTAGAGCCAAAAATAATCTACCTGGCAAAACTGAGTATAATCTTACAGGGGTAGAGGAGGGGGAAGGGACGTTAATAGTCTAAGCAATCCTGATGAAGATACAAGAGCTGAGTATTTACTTTGAAATGCAAACATTTCAAAGGAGTCAAGAGAAAAATAGAAAGTTAAATACATTTGAGAAATTGGAAGGGATTATGTGAGGATTAAGTGTTTACATTCTAACAGGGTGAAGGGAAACACAGTCCTATTAGAAATTTACAGACTTCAAAGGTAATAGGGGGAGTAAATAAGACTGGGGACCTGGGAGCAGATATATTATATTTTTGTGATCTGAAGTGAAAAAGAAAAGGAAAATAAAAAATAACTCTTTTTTCCTTTGCTTTTTGGAGGGCAATTGGAGTTAAGTGGTTTGCCCAAGGTCACACAGCTATTTTTTGTGTTGTCTGAGGTCACATTTGAACTCAGGTCCTCCTGACTCCATGGCCTCACTCTATTCACTGTGCCACCTAGCCACCACAAAAATAATTCTAATAGTGAAAAGGGAGAGAGGTTCTGGGGAAGATTATGTAAACATAAAAAAGGATGGGGTGAATGGGGTACATATCAGCTTCATTTTCATCTCAACTAAACAAAAAAAAAGGCCATATACACGCTTGTGTGAATGTGTACATACACATACAGAGACTGGTGTAGATTTAAGACAAAATCAGACAGGAAGAGGGTGAGAGAGTCATTAGAAATTGATCATAAGCAAAACAAAATCCAACTTTGGAGGTCAAAAGGGAGTAATAAAAGGAGAGAAAGGGTAAGATCCTATGGATGACGGAAAGAGATGAGGAACCATGGAATGGAAGTGGATTATATCAAATATGGATGTTATGTTGATCACACTCTTTTTATCTCACCACTTTTTTTTGGTCAAAGGTAGGGAAAATGTGTAAGAGAGGAAAAAATGAATGAGAGGCAGTAGAAGATGAATTTAAATTCAAATTAATAATTATAATTGTGAAAATGAAAGGGATAAATTCGATGATAATACTGAGGAATAGATTAGAAAGCAAAATCCAACAATATGATATTACAAGAAACACACTTGAAACAGAAAGGTTCACAAAAAAATTTAAAATAAGGGGCTGGAGTAAAATCTATTTTACTTCAAGTGAACAGCAAAAAAATAAGGTTAGCAATCATGAACTCAGTAAGGCAAAAGTAAAAATAGTCTTGATTTAAAAAAAAAGATAAAGAGGAAAATTGCTTTAGACTTAAAGCACTGAATGGCATAACATTTAAATACTGAAAGGAAGTTAATCAATTTATAGGAAGAAATAGATGGTAATAGAGAGTACTATAGTACCTGGGGATATCAATGTACCCTCCTCTCAGCTTTTCTAACTAAAATATAAACAATAAAAATACTCATAATCTGAATAGAATTTTGGAAAAAAAAATAGGATAGATCCTAGGCAATGACCAAATGGGAAAAGAAAGCAGTTTATATATATTTTTAGCTTTGCATGATATTTAAATTTTACTTTGTACCAGGGTATAAGCACTGGAAAAAAGTACAAAAAAGCAGAAACATAAGGCCATATGCAATATGCATAAGGCTATATGCAGTAAAAATTTTATTCAGTAAAGGCCTTAGAAGAAAAGATTAAACATTAATTAATTAGGGGCCATCTCCAGGCATCCTGATCTAGATTTTGCCACTAGACCCAGACAACTCAAGAGGAGAGAATGAGGCTGGTGACTTTGCACAGCCCTGCGTCACTTAAATTCAATTCACCTGTAAGTCATGACATCCCCTTCCCCATGCCATGGTTCTTTTTGAGAACGAAGGACAAAAACAACAACACATCAGGCAAAGATTGTTTATATGACTATGTCTTGTTTGCTTAAGATAGGGTAAAGAGAAATCTTTTAATTAGCTATGAACCCAGAAGTAGGTGACTATATCAAGCTGAGCTTGTTCCTAAGATCTAGAGCCCTCTCCACTTGCCCATTCTTACACGTATTTACATTTGTTTAAATTATATTTTGGCCTAATTATTAATAATGCCTAGGAAAAAAATGGACTTTAACATAAATGATGTTAGGAGAAGGGAAATAAACACTTATATGGTGCATACTATATGCCAGGCACTGTGCTAAGCATTTTTTAAAAATAAATTTTATCTCATTTCATCCTCCCAATATCTTTGGGTGGTGGGTGGTATTATTTTCTCCAATTTATAGTTGAGGAAAATGAAAAAAAAGTAGGTTAAGTGACTTGCCCCGGGTGACGTCTGAGGTCAGATTTGAACTCAGATCTTCCTAACTCTAGGCTTAACGCCATATCCACTTCCCCACCAACTATCTGTTGGTAGGTTGCATATTTATTGAGGACGAAAAATCATTTCATAAAGGATTCTGTCATTGAAATGCTGGTTAACAAACAGCATTAGAAACTCTCAACATGGTAGATTTAGTGAGTAGGTCTTTAAATAGATGAAAAACACGTCTCCTATTCCATGGAGAGATAAATCACTTGTTCTGGCCTGAGTCTGATTCAGGCCAGTTGCCTGATGGTTTAGACTTGATATCGGAACAGAAGGAGGCACTTGTAGGTCATTCAAGAGTTTTTTAAAAAGAGAGATTTATTTAATCATAGCAGGAGGAAAATATTCAACAAAGATAGGCATTAAAATTCCTCCAGTTGATTCAGCTGAGCAAACCTCCTTCTGCTTCAGCGATCTACCTGCTAAGTACTGGAGACAGCTACCGTGTTTGCCCGATAATAAGACACTGTCTTATAAATTTTTTTGGACAGAAAAACACCAGAGGGCTTATTTTCAGGGGAGGGCTTATTTTAATGAACATTGACAGCAATTTTAATAAACAGGTAAATGTGAACAAAAAAATGTACCTTTATTCAATAAGCAAATCACTGGGGAAGAACAGGATGACGCGCTCACTGCTGCAGCTCTGATTGGATGCAGCTCGGAGCGCGGTGTGCATTTCACGGGGGGGGGGGGCGGGCCGGTAGGGGGCGTCGGTGGGGGCCCGGGAGGGGGGGGGGGGCGGGGGGGGGACCCCATAATATAGCGTGTAGCGCAGGGGATCACCTTCACTACAGTAGCAATCTCAATAGGGCTTATTTTCGGGGAAACACGGTACAGCTCCTTGTGGCTCCTAGACTGAGAGGCAACATCAGTAATCTGCTCCCTTGGTTCCTTGATTCATCCAAGTCTCAATACCTTTTAAAGAAAAACTAGCTCAATTTGCAGTTAGGGGGAGGCTAAGATATTGTTCCTACCATAGGCCACCCCTTGGTGGCAAGTTGCCTAAGGTTTCTAGAAGATTTTCCACCACTTAAATAACTTTAAGGCTGTTACTGGTCCACCCTGTGGTCAAGAAGCATTGTGTAGGCAACACCGAAAGAGAAACATGGCAAAACAACAAAATAGTTCCTTGAAGGAGTGGCTAAATCTGGGAGAGTCCCAGGAAGAAACGAGTGCCAGGTCTGAATGATCAGACCCATGTGGTGAATGAGGTTAAATCTCTGTGATTCAGTCAATGTAAAAAGAACACCAAAAGCAAGAGCAGCATTAGGGCTAAGGCAAAGATCATGGTATTTCCTACATAGTCACTGATCTTCATAAGAGGTCAGGGAGAATGGTCCTGTGCTATGATTCACTTAGAGTTTCCTAGTCCATTAGCCAAAACCTTCCCATCCTGGGAGACCAAGAGGTAGCGGGAGAATAAAAATCTTTACCCCTTAGGATACCTCTGAGGGAACTCTCTCATTTTGTGGGGTCTGGTTAGACACTTTTACCTCCCATTTGTTGACATAAAGCGAGTCCTCCTGGGGGAGAAATTGTAATAATAACAGCTAGCATTTATAGAATGCTTTTAAATTTGGGAAGGAGGCAGAAATCAAAATGGCAGAGTACTAGGAAGCAGTGTAGTGGGTTCCCCTTTACAAATTCCTCCCAACAGATTTAGAAAATGTACCACACCAAATCCTGATGGGGAAATCCAGAAAAAGTCATAGAGTCATTTTTCCAGCCCAATTCAGTATAAAGACAGGAGATGAACGGGAAGGTCTTGGGGTTGCTGGGGATGAGGTTGGTCCAGGAGCATGCACCCTAGCACCCAGGGGGAGGCTGTGCACGAGAGCAAGAGAAGGTCAGATAACAGACCCAAGTGGGGCACTGAAATAGGTACAGGTGCTGATCAGAAGATTTGTCAACCACTACCCAGTTCCAGGTCACAGATTCAGGACAGACTGACAAGCAGACCTGCACAGGAGAATGAAATTATCACATAAAGAGGCTGTAGGCAGTGTATAGAGAAAAGAGGAAGTTCAAAAGCCAACAGCCTAGTAGTGTGACTCAGACTCCAAGTACAGAGTTAATCTCTCTCATTTCTAGCATCTGCGGGCAAAATCCTTTATTATGTATTAATGTTGTTTGAACTTAACTTTATGTGGCTGGATATTGTTTAACCCAGAACCCTGTGTTCACAGGACCTCAGATCACTGCAAATGCCAAACAAAGATACTAAGCAAAGCAAAAAGCAACAAGACCAGAGACTTGGCTAGTATGTGTGCTTTATCTACCATGTGCAAGCAATACCACTTTCTGCTGGAGTTGGGGAAATGCTCAAAGACATGAACTGTTCTCTGCAGGGACTCCTCACTGGAAGCTCCAGAGAGAATTACAGGTCAGATTTTGGGGTGAGAGCCAAAACTTTTTAAACTGACTCTTTCCCATCCTTAGCTAATTAAATGGAGTGTGATTGGAGCATCAGGAGGCCGAATCTTCAATTCCAGAAATGTCTTTAGGTTTCTAGAGGAGGATTTAGCATTATCTTTTTTTCTAGTGAATCCTCCAAAACCTTGCACTAAAGAATCACAACAAAATCCATGTGGCAAAGTTTCACCTCTCAATACATTGCTTCCTAACACTCTGGCATTTTGGTTCTGCATCCTTTCCATCTCTCAAATTCCAAATTGAAAACCCAAATCCCCAAATTCTGAGTTAGTGCAGCAGAGTTGTTATACCAATCTAAAATTCCTTGGTTTGCATTCTCTCTCTATTGGAGTCTCAGTGACTGACTTTGTTTTTATAAAATTAGAAAACTGAGGGGCAGCCAGGTAGCACAGCGAGTAAAAGCACCTGCTTCAGTGTCAGGATGACCTGGGGGATCAAATCTGGTCTCAGACACTTAGCACCCACCCAGAAACACCTGGCTGTGTAACCTTGAGCAAGTTACTTAACCCTAATTGCTTAGGGGTGGCCAGGTGGCTCAGCGAGTAAGAGCACCAGCCCCAGTGTCAGGATGACCTGGGGATCGAATCTTGGGCTCAGATACTTAGCATCACACCCAGAAATAACTGGCCATGTAATCTTGAGCAAGTTATTTAACCCCAATTGCTTAAAAAAAAGAAAACTGATGACTACTAGTTTAGCTACACTGTCATTTCTAAAAAGGAATACAAGACCAAACAGTTTATACATGGATGTTTCTTGTAAAGTTGGTAAGGTACTCTTTTTTTTTGTTGTTGTTGTTTTTATTTTTTTTTATTTTTCCATTTTTAAATGCTTTATTAACTTCTGATTTACATCATTCATTTCCACCAAATTATGAGTTACAAATTTTCTCCCCATTTTTCCCCTACCCACTGCCCCAAAATAGCAGTCCCACAGGATATCCCCTCCTCCAATCTGCTCTCTCCCATATTTTCTCCCATACCCCTTTCAACTTTTCCAGTAGGGCATGGTGGATCTCTATGCCCCAGTGCCTATATATCTTATTTCCCAACTACATGTAAAATAGTATTAATAATAATATATATGTATATATACATATATATTTGAATATTTGATTTTGAAACTTTGAATTCCATATTCATTCCCTTCCTTCCTTGTCACCCCCCCTTACTGGGAAGATAAGCAGTTCAGTATAGGAGGTACATGTGTGGCTAATGCAAAACAATAAAATAGTAGATATATTGTAAAAGACTGACTTATATTTCCCTCCCTCTTATCCCACCTCCCACTTGTTCTTTTCTCTACTTTGATCCCGTCTCTTTTCAAAAGTGGGTGCTTCCAACTTCCCTCCCCCCAGCCTGCCCTCCCTTCCATCATCCCCCTCTGATCCTCTTCCCCCCCTACTCTCCTGGAGGGTGAGATACCCTAATTAGTGTGTATTTCATTCCCTCCTCAAGCCAAATTCAATGAGAATAAGGTTGACCCATTCCCTTTTGCCTTCCTATTCTTCCTCTCCATTGTAACCATTTTCCCTTGCCTCTTCTGTATGAGATAGTTTACCCCATTCTGTCTCTCCCCATCTTCTCTCATTATATTCCTCTCTCACCCCTTAATTTCACCTTTTAAGTATCATCCCTTCCTGTTAAATTTTTCCTGTGCCTTCTATCTATGTTAACCTGTAAACATGTATACACACATTCACATATGTATTCATACGCCCATACACCCTCATATATAGACATATAATATATACACACATTTACATATGCCCATATACCTTCATATATAAACACATATATATTTCTATTCCCTTCAACTATTTTCATACTGACAAAAGTTTCATCAGTTACAATTATTGTTTTTCCATGTAGGAATGTTAATAGTTGAACTTTGATAAGTTTCTTATGATTTCTTTTCCCTGTTTACCTTCTCATGCTTCTCTTGCTTCTTGTATCTGAATGTCAAATTTGCTATTCAACTCTGGTTTTTTCAACAAGAATGCTTGAAAGTCCTTTATTCCACTGAATGACCATATTTTCCCCTGACACATGATACTCAGTTTTGCTGGGTAGGTGACTCTTGGTTTTTCCTTTGCCTCCGGAATATCATATTCCAAGCCCTTCGATCCCTCAGTGTAGAAGCTGCCAGATCCTGGGTTATCCTGATTGTGTTTCCACAATATTAAAATTGTTTCTTCCTGGCTACTTGTAATATTCTCTCCTTAATCTGGGAATTTAGGAACCTGGCTATAATATTCTTAGGAGTTTTCTTTTTGGGATCTTTTTCAGCAGGTGATCAGTGGATTTTTTGAACCTTTATTTTGGCCTCTGGTTCTAAAACATCAAGGTAGTTTTCCTTAAGAATTTCTTGGAGGATGATTTCTAGGTTCTTTCTTTGATCATGGCTTTCAGGTATTCCAGTAATTTTAAAATTATCTCTCCTGGATCTATTTTCCAGGTCAGTGGTTTTTCCCATGAGCTGTTTCACATTGCCTTCTATTCTTTCTTTTGTTTGGATCTGTTTAACAGCATCTTGATTTCTCATAAAGCCATTAGCTTTCATTTGCTCCAATCTAATTCTGAAGGAATGATTCTCCTCAGGAAGCTTTTGAGATTCTTTTTCCATCTGGGAAATTTGGATTTTTAAGGCATTCTTCTTCTCATTGCCTTTTTGAACCTCTTTTGCCATTTGAGTTAGTCTATTTTTTAAGGTGTGAGTTTCCTCAGACAGGCTGTTGACTCTCATTTTGTAATTTTCTTGCATCATTCTCATTTCTCTTCCAAATTTTTCCTCCACTTCTCTTATCTGCTTTTTAAGGTCCTCTATGGCCTGTAACCAGCTTGTATTTTCCTTGGAAGCTTTTGGTGCAGGAATTCTGACTTCACTGTCTTCCTCCTGTTCCATGCTTTGCTCCTTTTTGTCCCCAAAATAGGAGTCTAACATTGGAATCTTCTTTTTGCTTTGTTTCCTTTGCCTGGTCATGTTGCCCCTCAGTCACTTGACCCCTGGGCTTTTTGACACAGTAGGACTCTGCCACCAGACAGGGGAGCTTTCGTCCTAAATGCTTAGGTCTTCTCAGCTGCCAGAGATATTAGATGAGTGCCCTCTCTGAGGCCTCCACACGTTCTGGCAAGCTGGACACACGCCCTAGGACCTCCATCCTAGACTGAAATACAGATCCAAGCAGGTTAAAGCAAGAGCGAATATCCCTCAGACTGGTTACTTGGCCCCCTACACTCTGCAGGCCAGGAGCTGAAGCTGCCACATGTTGCTGGCTGGCTTTGCCAGAATCTCAGAGGCTTCTCGCCCCAGGGGCAAAAGCCATGCACTCCCACTTACTGGGTCCCAAAGTCCAAACTGCACTGACCTCTCACTTTGTCCTTTGCATCTATGTGTTGATAATTCTGGAAATGGCCATAGCTGCTGCTGATCTGGAGTCCCTCTGGCCAGCGGCTGGTCAGGCCTGCTCTGGGGCTAAAGCCTTGGGGTGGGGCTGGGCTTGGTTTCCAGAGTGCTGCTCTGGCCACTTGCTGGCCTGTTGGACTGTCCTCAGTGGGAGCTTAGCTTCTCTGTGTCATTTTGTGGGTTCTGCAGCTCCAAAGTTTTTCAGAGTCCCCTTTTTACTTTTGGGGTTGGTAGAAGTTGGAGCCACTCAGAGGTTGTGCTTCTACTCCACCATCTTGACTCTGCCAAGGTACTCCTTTTTAAAAAAAAAAATTTATTTTTAATTTCTGGAATAAAGCAAGCATTTCCATAACACTCTATAATAAAAAAAGATGATTACACATGAAATTGCAAATCTATTATTTACAACTTGCTATTCCTTTTAAATATATAAAAAATTTATCATGTAAATTTATTTTTTTCCCTTTTTTCTTCCCTCCTTCCCTCCCCTTATGGTTGTAATGGTATATTACCATGCTATAAGAAATGATGAGCCCAAGGAACTTAGAAAGATCCTTGAGTTTCAAGAGAAGCCCCCTGAGGCTAATTGTGATGTTGACCATTGGCAACACAAAGGCACGAATTCCTAGTGAGGACTGAGCAAAGATAGTTTTTCTGAATTTCTCTTTATTTGATGAGGGAAAAACCTTTCTCACCCCCTCAAAAATCAATCCCTCCATATTTCTTTCAAGATAAATTGATTTCTGAACAGTATTTGTAGTAAAAATTGGGAGTAGGCTTAAATTATCAGGCTAGAAATCCCAACAAAGCCAGCAAGTCTAAGACACCATTTGCCACATTATCTTTAAGGTATATTTCTTTCTTTCTTTTTTTTTTTTTTTGGAGGGGGGAAAGCAGGGCAATTGGGGTTAAGTGACTTACCCAAGGTCACACAGCTAGTAGGTGTTAAGTGTCTGAGGCTGGATTTAAACTCAGGTCCTCCTTACTCCAGGGCCAGTGCTCTATTCACTGTTCCACCTAGCCACCCCCTAAGGCACATTTCTTAAGGGCACAAAGCATATTTAAACAGTTCTCTTCTTGCTGATTGGCCAAAAGCATCCTGCTCTTTAGTCTCCCAGGAGCAGAGGGAGTAGCAGGTAACTATCTCATAGTATCTCATGCCTCTTCTTGAGGCATCACCAAAACTCCCACTAGAATCATAAAGGTCATTCCAGGCTCATCTCCTTTTGCAATGCACATTCATTGATCTCTTTATAATCCAATTCTACAAGACTGAAACAATTGTTCTGGGCTGGGCTTGACTCAGACCAGTATAGATTGTTTCAGTTTGACTCTGGAACAAAATGAGACATTTCTGGGTCATTCCAAGGTGAGGACTAAAAGAGACTTACTTAGAGTGGGAGGGTATTCAAGAAGGATAGACCTTGAGGGTACCCTGAGTTGATTCAATTGGAGAAAGTCCCCTTGTCTCCCATTACAATCCACCAGCCAAGCCTCAGAGAACCTTGGGGCACCTTGTAGCTCTTGTGATGTGGAAGGGCTATCAACAGTCTGATTCTTTAGTCTCCTGAACCAACCAAGTCTAGAAAAATGTCTTAACAGCTTTTAAGGAAAAAGTAGTTTAACCTGCACAGGGGTAAGGGTTAAGACACTCCTTCTTCTACACCAGTGAGTATTCAAAGTTCCAGGAAAGTATCCTGTATCTACACATTTAGAAAGACAGATAGAAATAGGTTGACATAGAGAGCAGATAGGTCAGAACTATAAATATACTTGAAATACTTTGCCTATCAGGCAAGATGATGTAAGACAGACAAAGTTCTCAGAGACATAGTTTGATAGCAATTTAATTTGCCTACTAGGATACCTTAACTATATATGTTTCTTTATAGCTTATACTAATGTGAGTATCATTTGTTTCCTTTTCTCTTTGTGGAAATTAGTGTTTGTTTAAATATATGCATTATTTTAATAAACATATTTATATAGAAATTAGTAAATGAATGTTAGATCCTTAGTTATCTGATGTAAATTTACCTTTAGGTAAGAACAACCAATTAATATTAGCTACCCAGTTTCAAGCATAGCATCTATGCAGAGGTAATTCACTTCATGAACTTTAACCTTACAGTTTCTAACCTAATTATTGATGGAATTGTAAGAACTTCCTTCTTCCTGTCTTCCCCCCTCCTACCACCTATATCTCTTTCCCTCCCCCAGACTCCATAATTTTTTGGATAATGGTTGAATAATAGGGGTGGGAGTGGTAAGCATCTGCTAGATGGCAGCAGATGCTGTTTATTCTTCAAGGGTATGGAAGCAGGAGGGGGCGTTGATTGACGCTAAGTGAATAAGAGCTAAGGGAAACAAGCTTTATGAAATTTGAAGGGTTGAAAAACTTTTAAAATGTCATTTTGGTCAATTTCACTTTGATTCTTTTGAAAGAAGGCAATGGGAAGAGCTTCAAAAAAATTACCTTCCCCCCCAAAAAAAAATCCCCACTCCTCCTCCTCCCCCCCACAAAAAAAAAAGGAAATAAACAGGGAAGCAGGGAGAGGCAGAATGCTGCCGAGCATGGAGCCCTGGTCTATGGAGTATTCTTCCTGCATCTTCTCTTTTCCCAGCTGGGAGTGCAGGTTCTCTTTCTTGATTCACTGTGGGATGCAGCAGATTTCTTGGAAAAGGAGGACTATATTGACGCCCACAGGCTTGTAATGTTTTCTCAAGAAAGAACATTTTTTTTTTTTTTGCCTCTGACTCCCTGGAAAGGAGATTAGCAGGCAGTGCGATTTGTACAGTTTGACAGCTTTTTAAAGTTTGAGCTTTGAGAGGTAGGTGTTACTTGGTGAAACATTGTTTTAAGACTGTGGTGTTCCATTGCTGCAGTGAATGACAGGGACAGTTGATACAAAACACAAACTGAAGAAAGGAAGGCAGAAAGGGTGATGGGGAAGAGAGTAGAGGTGGTGTAGGTGAATTGGCAGGCAGAATGGTCTGGTTATTTATCTAGGTTGTGAAGGCCATAAATACAGAATCTTCCTTTGCACTCTCTTTGATAAAAAGTGAATATATATAGAAATGCACAAATAATAGTTCTAGCTCCTTTTAAGAATAAGGATGATGGGTAATTTCTTACAGGGAACCTCTCTCTCTCCACACACACATTTATGTGTGTATGCATATATGTATTCACACACAGAGAAAATGAATTTTAAAAAATTGTAAAATTAAAAAAAATCTATCCTTCAGGGGGCAGATAGGTGGTGCAGTGGATAGAGAACCAGCCCTGGAGTCAAATCTGGCCTCAGACACTTACTAACTGTGTGACCTTGGGCAAGTTACTTAACCCTGATTGCCTCAAAAAAAAAATCTGTTGTTTCCCCCTCCCTTAGATAGCAGATAGATAGGACTATTTGTTTTATAAAAGCATAGACATCCAAGGTGAATGTAACTTCTGGAGAAACAGATTTAGGCAGTCAAATTCATTTCCTCCTTTGATGTAATGTAAAGATGAGGAAGGTATTATTTGGTGATCAGCTCTTTCTATTGTAAACGGTGATGGCACCATTTCCTCATATCTCTTCTGAATTCTTTTATTTGCAAGGGCCCAGGAGGGGCATCATGATCTTAGGGGGAAAAGAGAGCAAGGGGAATCTCATAGTTTCCCACTCACTAGGACTCTCAGGAAATGTGAGCTACTGATGGGCATGAAACTACACAAGAGGATAGGGAGGGATAATATTGGTCCATGGCTACAGAGATCTGGGTTTCCTTTTCCTTCAGTGGACCTTAAGGCAGACCTTCTGACTATCATGCTTAGAAAGGAGAAAAGAAAGCCAGGGGCCTTGTCCCTTCTCTCTTGGCTTATCTTCTTTCCTGATACTGCTGCAGTGAAAGTCAATGCTGTGAAGGGGGAGGCCTTAGACCCTCCCCATCTGAGGTTGACATGTGGCCTATGAGTACAGGCTATGGTTCTTTGCCTCTGCATTCTTTTTTAGGTGAAGGATATTGGAGGCTATGAACTTATGATTTCTTGAAAGGTCAGGAAAGTGAGCCATCAGGTGGTCTAGGAGTGGAGTCAATGCTTGGGTTTAGAGTCAGCCAGCTCTGCTTTAAGGCCCAAGGGATGAGAAGCTTCAGAACCTAGTCCAACAGTAGCAGCTGTGCTGATTTTGGAGGTGAGACTAATGAAACTAATGCTATGTAGGTGTTAAGTCTGACATTCCCTTCCTCCTCAGGGAGGTATACCACAGAGGTGGTATAGGGAAAATGCCACTGACGTGTTGGGGAAAATATTTCTACTACTGTTCTTAGACTACCTTCTAAGTAAAAGCTAATGAATGTTAACTGGTTAAATGGAACTGGAGTAATAATTATTGGCAGTTAACAGTGTTTTTGGGGAAACCACAGCAGCATGGTGACTCGAGCCACACATTAGAAGAGAGATACCAAACCTTCAGGTGTTCCCTCAAAACCTTGAGAGGGAGAGGTATCCTTCCTTGCTCTGGAAGAGTGAAGTGAGAATACTTGACACAATAGAAGGATCACAAGATACTTTGTTGTTCAATCATTTCAGTTGTGTCTGCCTCTGATCCCATTTGGGGTTTTCTTGGCAAAGATAGCAGAAAGGTTTGCCATTTCCTTCTCTAGTTCACTTTGCAGATGAGCACTGAGGCAAACAAAGTTAAGTGACCTGCTCAGGGTTACACAGCTGGCAAATGTCTAAGGACATATTTGAACTCAAAAAGATGAGTCTTCCTGACCTCAGACCTGGCATCTCCATCCACTGTGCCACCTAGCTGCCCTCTAAGATGCTTAAGTGGAGAGAGCATTGGATCAGAGTTAGCTCTACTCCTAGTAGGGGCTTTACCCAAGTGATGTTTAATTAATATCCATTGCTAAGAGACACCTTCAAAATTTTCCAGATGATTTGATGCAGAGAAATGAAGTTGAAACATAATTTTCCAACTATTCCTCATGTTGGCAGTTCCATTGAAAGTACACTTGAAGGAGTGAAAATACACGCAGAAAGCCTTTGAAATGGGCCACCTGGTAGGTGTTTTTCTCAGCATTGGCTATCAAAGTGCTCCAGTGGGTGGATGGTGGTGTTCTCCAAGTAGGGTTTTAGGTTGACAGAATGTCAAGCCCCTCTGTTAAACTATTTTGGTGTGGTGTGTTGAAAGCCTGGCTTGTCACTCTTCTTTATGTTGTGGGTGAAGTGATACTGAGGGAAACCCCTTCATGCCAATTATTTGAGTCCAATTATGTGCTGTTTTCCAAGTGAAATTAGAAAGAGTGGGGGAATATTTGGAAAGATTGCTTGTCAATTAAGCTTCAATGAATGTGCCCATGCTCTCTACCATATCAGCTGGTAGACTTCCTGGAGGAAGCAATATTTAGTGTGTGTCAAATGAGATGAGGAAGTGACTTGGCAAACAGACAGTAGAAATTTTAGGTAGATGGAGAAGTGCATTGAAAAACACATGGCAAAGGATGGAAGAAACAACCTGGAAAAGAAAAAAAGAACGATAAGGTGGTATATATGAGGGGATTGTGTCTTTCTTTATTTTTTCTTTTTGGAGGGTATGATAGTAATGGAATATAAAGATCCCCCTATATTGGCTTGGTTTTCAAATTGATTGTGTTAAAACCCAGAGCTTGTTAATCCCACCTGTGAGATGGACTTGTTGATGTAAAAAGAGAGTCCTGAACTGGGAGGAGCTGGTGATGTAGATTTGGAGAGACACAAGTGAGAGGCAGAAGAACTTTTTGGAAGCAGCACCCTTGTGGAGGCATAGAAAGACTGAGAGGATTGCTGAGGGCCACTTTGAATTGCCCTGTACTTTTGAGACCTGCTCCCGGAGCTGCCAAGGACTAAGGAGACATGGCTGTTTTGCTGGTACTTTGTCTGTCTGTTTTGATGTTGTTTTGCCAGATTTGTCCACTGGTGAAAGACAGTCCTGTTTGAAGAAGTCCTGGAACCTGACTGTTGGCTAAGAGCTCCTGAGACTGTCCTGCAGACAGAGAGTGAATACTGTCCACTGGTAAAGGACAGTGCTGTTGTTGCAGGGGTCTGGGAACCTTTCTGTTGGTTCAGAAGCCCTGAGACTGTCCTGCAGACAGAGAGTGAATACTGTCCACTGGTGAAGGACAGTGCTGTTGTTGCAGGGGTCTGGAGACTGTCCTGCAGACAGAGTGAATACTGTCCACTGGTGAAGGACAGTGCTGTTGTTACAGGGGTCTGGGAACCTTTCTGTTGGTTCAGAAGCCCTGAAGAAGGATTTTCTTGTTGTATGTTTACAGAAATCCTGGGAGAGGGTTTTGCTAATGTTTTCAGGGGTTCTAGGACTGCTCTACAGACAGAGGATGAATTAATGAAGAGACTGGCAATGCATCTTGTGGCCTTGCTAAGCCTTGTCTCCCCAGGAACTAAGATTGCTGAGAACTTGCCTCATGTCAAGATGAAGAAAAGACCTCCATTTGGGTATTAAGTGCTGTGCTTAAACTTGATGTAACTCTGGGGTAGATTCAATTGTGATCCAGGGGTGGGGAACTTTTGGCCTTTTTGTGTTCTATGGTTGAACAAATGAATGTACTTTACTTATGTTTGGAAACTAATCTCCATTTGAGAAGAGGGGTTTTGTGATGGACTAAAGGAAGGTACAGCCTAGGGGTATTTAGACCAGGGACTTTGTAATTGATTGAATGAATGTAAGGTCCTGGGGTGGGGTAGTACTTGGAGATTATTTAATCACACTTAGTAAATGCTGTATTTTGAATGATGTCATATTTTGACCTTCTCTGTTCTTAATTTGTCACTGAATAAAATGGAGAGCACCTGTGCTGGTATTTTGAACCTTGGGAAGTTGCCTTTCCTTGGCATTGCATTACAGAGGGCAATTGGGGTTAAGTGACTTGCCCAAAGTCACCTGGCTAGTAAGTATGTCAAGTGTCTGAGGCCAGATTTGAACTCAGGTCCTCCTGATTCTAGGGCCAGTGCTTTATTCTCTGCTCCACCTAGCCACCCTGGATTGTGGCTTTCTTACAAAAGAAGGTAGGAGTTTAAAAACATTGTGATACTCTTGACTTCTAAATTTAAATGGATTAGATTCAGTGACCTGATTTATCAAGAGTATTTTTACTTTAATGTTTCAAGGACCTATAATTTTATTAGGATGAATTACTTTCTTCATAAACACAGACCAGCCCATCTACACCTTAACTGATAAGTTGCTGTGGCCAAAAGAACTCATCACCTGGAGAAGAAAGCATGTACTGGGCCAGATGCTATACTAAGCACTTCACAATATCTCATCTGATCCCCACAACACTCCTAGAAGGTAAGTGCTATTATCATTCTCATTTTACAGTTCTAGAAACTGAGGCAGATAGAAGTTAAGTGACTTGCCTAGGGTCATATAGCCAGTAAGTATCTGAGATCTGATCTGAACTCACATTTTCCTGATTCCATGGCTAGCACTCCATTGATGTAGCTGCCCTAGAGGCAAACCTTTGGTGATAAATTCTCTTGTAGTTAGCTGGCTAGGTTGGTCCTCAGAGAGCAGCTGCCAGCTTCCACTCAGCCATAGTTTCTTCATCTGTAAAATGAGTGGAATACAGCATCTCCCTCTCAGGATTGTTGTGAAGATCAAATGAGATAACACATATGAAGTGTTTTGCAAAATTTAACGTGCTTTAACAGTTCTGGAACTATTATTATGAAATATTGAAAGTGTGTCATGTGAAAAGGGAATTCTGTATAATTCCACCAAGGAGAATGAAAACCAATGAATGGAAGAGACAGGGAAGCTCAGAACCTCAGAACTATTTAGAAATGAAATGGTCTGCCTTGAGGTTGTGATCTCAGTATCCATGAAAAAAACAGGGTGGACGACAATTGATAGAGAATATTGTAGAAAGAAGTCCTTCCAGAGGTGGGGGGGATGGGGATGATTCTTGAGTTTCCATTAAACTCTTAAGATTCTGCAATTCTCTGTTAAGAAATAGAAAATAATGAGGGTGAGGATGAGGATAATGATAGTGATGAAGATGATGATGATGGTAAATCATATTCTTATACAGTTAAAAACTGAAGGGTGTGTCAAAACAATTACCTTGTAAGGCACACAACTATTATTTCACCCATTTAAATTTTTTTTTTTAGAGAAGGCAGTTGAGGCTTAGAAAGGTGAAGTAATTTGTCAGTGGTCACACCACTAGAAAGTGTCAGAGCCAGAATCCAATCTGGTATCCTGACTCCAAGGACAGTTCTTTTTCATCAGTATCATTCTGTCAAGACTTCAGAAACTTAAGGGTAGAAGACAACCTTAACTAGAAATTTTCTTGGAAATAGACTATGCATTCCATACAGGTCACATGCAAACACATTTATATGCATGGCCAGGTGGCCCTCCCAACTTTTACAAAGAATCTGATTTTTTTTTTAAGATGGAAAAATTCCCTTAGAGACCACCTCACATAGCTCTTTCGTGCTACGAGTAAACTGAAGCCCAGAGAGTTTTATTGGTTTGACCAAGTCTCCATGATGAGAAAAAGTTTAGACTTTAGTTCCTCTATCTGTAGGTCCAGTGCTCTTTTCATTACATTAGGGTCCCTCTCCCAACTCGCATTGGCCTGAGGGAAGACATTTTTGAAGATTCTCTCATTTGGGACCACACTATTTCCTCATTTTTAAAATAAATTCGCTAGCATAATTCTTTGCATAGAGGTACTGGCTCTCCAAATAACTTGCTATTATTCTTGGATTTGTCTCTCTGGGTCTTAATTTCATCATCTTTAAATAACTGGTTTAAGGATCCTTCAAGAGATGAATAGTTAGATGAGACTGAATGAATAAGGAACAGCAAAAGGTCCCTTTAGGTTCCAACATTTATAATTTTATGACTGTCAATCAGACTAAAGTCCTATGTATTTAGGTTATAAATGCAGTAATTAGCTCCCTTAGATATTATTTAATTCCTCTTCTCTCTTCACCTCTTGCCCACACCCTGCTCCTTCCATGGGCAAAAACATGACCCTCTGTGCAACCAGGATTCACATGGACAAATTATTCTTGATGGAAAGTTATACCATATTCTTTCACTTCTCCCCACCTCCCCAAACCAAATATCATTTAGGCTTAGGGATCTTTATGAACTTCTGTCCCTTTCTGAAGTTGATGAGCAATATGGTGTTCCCATAGGGAGAGAACATGGTTGATAAATAGTTGATTGAGAAGTCAGAAAGAACTGAGTTCTTTGACCACTGACACAAACCAACTGTGTGATCCTGGGCAAGTCACTTCACCTTTTAAAGCCCCCAAATATTTTTTTAAAAGCAATTGGGTTTAAGTAACTTGCTCAAGGTTACATGGCCAGTTATTTTGTGTGGGTGCCAAGTATCTGAGGCCAGAACCGATCCCCGGTCTCCCGACGCTGGGGCCGGCGCTCTTACTCACTGCGTCACCTGGCCACCCCTAAATGAGAGCTTTTTTTTTTTTTGCCTTTTTTTTGGGACTGAAATTGGGGTTAAATGACTTGCCCAAGGTCACACAGCTAGTTTTTGTGCTAAGTGTCTGAGGCTGGATTTGAACTCAGGTCCTCCTGACTCCAGGGCCAGTGCTCTACTCACTGTGCCACCTAGATGCCCCCCAAATAATTCTTAAGATTGTAAATTGCAAAGGAGTGCTAATCTACATTGCTGGAGAAAATTTCTTAACAAATAGTTTGCTTTATCACTGAAATTATAGTCCTGGATACTCTCCCTGAATCTTCTTATCTGAACTGAGCATGGAGGATCCAAAAAATCACTGTTCTGTACCTCACTGGGAAATTCCTTGTAGTTTTCATTTTTTGTTCCTCATTTTCACAAAGAGGTTTTTCTGCTGTGCTATTGTATCTCTTGCAGTAGCAAGACTCCATTTCAGCCGACCAGGGATAAGGATGGAGGGATTAGGCTACACAACTTTGTTCCTCTAAGCACTGTCCCCTTCAAGAAATCACAGGAATGCTCGTTAATGATACCACATACATAATCATATCCCACATCTCTATGATGCTTTAAGAGTTATAAAGAATTTTCTTCAAACATCCCTCTGATATAGCAGGTATCACTATCTCCATTTTATAGTATGATTGTGGCTGAGCTGCCCTTACAAAAACTCTGATATTCCCTTAAATATGGTAATGCATCACTGATGGAATGGAGGCTGCACCATTTTGCATTGTGGTCTTTCCAAATACTTCCATAAAAAGGGACATTCAAATTGTAGTCCTTTCTAGGAACCAGGCTCAGCAATGTTTCACTGGGAGCCAGGAATAGCTGTCCTAAAAACTAGTTTTCCTTTCCATCATTAGGCTAAAGTTAGTCAAAGATTTTCACTTCCAAGTACTTTCCTTCTGGGTGGCATTCCTATTACAAAGTAATCATCCAAGAACATGAAACACTAGATGGGCCACATGTGTATCTATGTTGTAATAATTAGGGAGGCAGGGAAATTAAGCAATGGAACTCAGAAGGCAGCACCTGATGCCAGAAGCCCTAAAGAAGCTATCAAGTGTCTTCTACTCTGATGCTGCCTGGCTGACTGTTCACGTGTCTGTGTATATTTGTATTGTGTGTTCTTTTTTTTTTTAAATAAATTTATTTACTTTTGGTTTACAACATTCAGCTTCACAATCCCTTGAGTTTCAAAATTTCTACCCTTCTCTCTCCTCTCACTCCCCCCATGACGGCATGCAATCCCATATAGGTTCTACAGATATCTTCACATTAAAGATTAGTCAAGTTGTAAAGAAGAATTATAACCAATGGAATGAACAATAAGAAAGAAGGAATAAAACAAAAAAGAGAGAGAGAGCAAGTAGTTTGCTTCAATCTGCATTCAGACTCTGTAATTCTTTCTCTGGATATGGATAGCCCCTTTCATCATGAGTCTTTTGGAGTTGTTTTATAACCTTGTATTGATGAGAGGAACTGAATCTATTAAAGTCAGTTATCACAGATACCATGTGTCTATAACTGTGTACAATGTTCTCCTGGTTCTGCTCCCCCCACTCAGCATCTGATTATATAAGTCTCTCCAGGTTATTATGAAGTCTGTCTGCTCCTCATTTCTTATAGCACAATAGTATTCCATAACATTCATATATCATAACTTGTTTAGCCATTCCCCACTTGATGGGCATCCCCTTGATTTCCAATTCTTTGCTATCACAAAAAGAGCTGCTATAAATATTTTTGTACACATGGGTCCTTTTCCCATTTGTATGATCTCTTTGGGCTACAACCCTAAGAAGTGGTGTTGCTGGGTCAAAGGGTATACACATTTTTATAGTCCTTTGGGTATAGTTCCAAATTGCTCTCCAGAATGGTTGGATTAGTTCACAGCTCCACCAACAATGCATTAGTGTTCCAATGTATTGTGTGTTCTTGAGAAAATTTAGTGTATTGAGTTGTGCTGTAAGCTGCCTGAGGTCTTAATATAAAGTATATCAAAGAGTTGGATGATGATGCCTTAGCATCCTAAGGAAAGCAACCACTGCCTTTTTTTTTTTTGCCTTTTTGGAGGGCAATTGAGGTTAAGTAACTTGCCCAAGGTTACATGGCTAGTTTTTTTTTGTGTGGGTGTTAAGTGTCTGGGGCTGGAATCAAATTCGTGTCCTCCTGACTCTGGGGCCAGCACTTTACTCACTGTGCCACCTAGCTGCCCCACAACCATTGCCTTCTTGATAATACCTTCTGAGCATTTTCTCTTGAATATTCCTGTACCAAACGGACCCTAACCATCTACATTCATTTTATATGTCTGCCTAGACTAGGATATATTTTCCAGCAATTTTCACATTTAAATTTTGTTGTTACTACCATGAAAGTTGTTGTGCCTTGATTTTCATCTTCTCAATTCTGTTTTTCTCATCCACCCTCATTGATCCAAGTCCTCAACATCTTAAGCAAATGGCAAAGAAGATGGTATTCTTGAAAAAAAATAAAAGATATGGAAACTACAATGTTGGACAGGGGAGGAACTCCAGAAATTTTTACTGTACTAAAGTAAGAATGCTATTACAATTTCACAACCTGGTATTTTAACCAAGTCAATACTGATATTCCTAAAACATAGGTCTGACTACATCACTGTGCTACTAAGGAAGCTTCATTGGCTGCCAATTACTTCTAGGACAAAATACAATCTCCTCCTTTTGGCTTTTAAAATCCTCTGCCAATTCACCTCTAGCCTCTCTTCTGACTTCTTTTAAATTACTCTCAGCACATTACAGCACATTCTAGGCTCCTTGCTAGTCTTGTACACAACATTCCAACACCAATGGCCATGCTGTTGTTGAGGTAATCTTGAATGACTGGAATGCTCCATCTCCTCTTGGAATTCCTAGCTTCCATTAGCACTCAATTCCATTTCCAGCAAGAGACTTTGACTGATTCCCCTTGTTGTTAGTCTATGTTCATTGTTGTTATTTAGTCATTCAGTCATATCTGATTCTTTATGACTCCATAGACCATAGTGTCCATGGGGTTTTCTTGGCAGATACTGGGGTAGTTTCCTGGAGTAATTCTACTGGAGTAGAAGGCTCCAAGGGATTAAGGTAAACAGAGGTTAAGTGATTTGCTGAAGGTTGCACCGTTAGTGAGTGTCTGAGCTCAGATTTGAACTGGGGTCTTCTGGTCTCATGCACTTGCTAACTGTGTGGCCCTGGGCAAATCAATTAACCCTGTTTGCCTCAGTTTCCTCTTCTATAAAATGAGCTAGAGAAGGAAAGGGCCAACCACTACACTATTTCTGACTAGAAAACCCCAAATGGGGTCACAGAGAGTCAGATAAGACTGAAAAATGACTGAACTATAACTTCCTGATTCCAGACCCAGTGCCCCAGTCACTGAACCATCTAGTTACCATTATTTGCATAATGCTGTGTAAATACAAGTTATTAGTTTGTATTTTTTTTTTTTTTGTTTTGGGAAGGCATCAGGACCTCTGATTTATTGATGTAGGGGACCCAATACAAAAATGCCTTCTACTAATGCAGACTAATAAGGCAACTATTTAACAATGTAGATAGTTTTAGTTGCCTGGAGGAGACTGAGAAACTGAGTGACTTGTTTAGAATCATATAACCAGTATGAATTAGTGATGAGACACGAACTTAGATTTTCCTAAACTCAAGGTCATCTTTCTATCCACTAATCTAGTCTACCTCTGATTCTTGTTTCAAATAAAGCCTATGACTTAGTGCCTCTCCCCCTCCAAAGCTCTGAGTTTACATGTATTGGGTTCAACCTAGAAACTGTCTCCAAGAGGGTAATTATCTCTCCCAAGTTGTTAGTGTTCCTGCTTCTGTTGTCCATGAAAATGGAATGCACAAGGAAACTTTCTAAAGTATAGGCAGTATAGCTAATTTCTAGGTTTCTCCAAGTTTCCCCAAACTTCCTGTGGGGCACTCAAGATATTACATCGGTATTGGTTATGTGACAGTTTTTATTTAGCCTCACAGAATATGCAAAAGAAAAAAAAGTGGCCTCACAGGAGCTCCTAAAGAGATACAGAACTGAAAAAAAGCACTCAAATAATATATTAGGTGGCAGAATGGATTAGAGTACTGGTGCTGTATTCAGGAGGAGCTGAGTTCAAATCCTGCCTCGGACACTTGCTAGCTGTGTAATTGTGGGCAAGTCATTCAACTTCTGTCTGCCTCAGTTTCCTCAATTATAAAATGGGATACTAATAGTGCCTACCTCCCAAGGTTGCTGTAAAGTTCAAATAAGATATTTGTAAAGCACTTAGCACATTTTATGGCATACAGTAGGCACTTAATAAATGCTTGCTTTCTCCCCCATCAAATTTACCCCACCCTCCTTTCCTCAAAGAGAGCATAACTAAGAATTGCAATTGGGACAATACCCTGACATTTCAGTGAAGTACTTCTCTTCCATGGTTCAAATCCAATCTCTTTCAGATTCATGATGCCCTTCTGTGGTTTAGAGTCTTCCCAGAAGGTTAACATACTTTGAGGATGCTAAGCAAGTAATCTCGTTCACCTTTTGGATCTTCTCTGCTCAAAGAACTTCCTGGCTTTGGTCTCCAGGGAAGGCACAGGACAGGAATAATGTATAGACTATCTTCTACTCTTTCAAAAGAGCATATTTCATCAGGAAATCTTCCCTCTAGAAGGTTAAGGTCCAGACTCAGGAACTGTACTCAGGAAGCAGCTGCTCCCAATGCTGACAAGTGCATGTGTGGGTGTGCACCTGTTTCTACAAGACTTTTCAGGGTCCTGGTTAAGACCATCTGCTAAACTTAGAAAACCCATTTTCTTCTCTCAAACTATGTGCAAACACATATCTACCTCTATTATGTGCTTTTGCTGCAAATTTCTATCAACTGCTACTAGGAAGGGGGAAGGGAGAAGGTGGAAGAGGGAAGGAGAAGTTTTCCCCCTCCCCCCACCTCTTCCACACACACATTAGAAGAAGGTGCGTTGGGGAAAAGGCAAAGAGGAAATCTTCAAGAAAATGAGAGGGATTGGCCAACTTGCTTTTATAGACAATAGACAAAGGTAGTTTGTCCTCAATCATCCAATCATTAGGAGGCAGCCCTAGTCTTTGACATCCAATTAGCATGGCCTCAGTAGTCATGCTTACTTTGCATGAGGTGTCCTTCACCTACCTTCCAACAATGGCCCAGACCCAAAGATCTCATTAGGTTGACTGGGGAACTCCTTAAATTGATTGAGGAACTCCCTTCCTTACCCTCAACACACACATATATACACCTGACATGGGTGTATATTAATGTCTTGTGTTTTTAATGGTCTCATTGGTGAAGGGTTTATCTCCTCAATTAGAACGAGTCTCATACATCTCTGATATCCTAAGAAGCAGAGCCTTGTATGTAGGAAACCTACAATGTTAGTGATTACTAAGCAAATCCTACCTCCCAGTGATCAGACTTAGATTTAAATATTAGTTGAGGCAAATATAGCTGAGACTTTTTGGAAATATGGTCACCACTTTAGTAAACAAAGGCAATCCTCATTACATCAAAGGGCCATTTCTTACTTCCCTTTTCCAAGACTCAGCAAAGGAACAACACTTGAGTCACTGCCTAATTGAAAATTGACCTGAATTAAATTCTTGCTGCTGTGACACTAGCAGTATACACCTAAGCAAGTCACTTTACTGATGTATGTGTCAGTTTCTTCTTCTGTGTAACAGGGATAATCGTAGCACCTACCTCTCAGAGTTGCATTTGTGAAGCAAACCCTAAAATGCTATGTAAAAGCTAGTTTGTTATTATTAATAAAATTAGGGTGTTACATTAATCTGGTACAAATGTGAACATTGTTAATTGAAATGAAAAAGTCATCAGAGAGTTTAAGAAAAGGTTAGTCATTCCAAACAGCTCTGAAGTGAGAAGAAGGGTTTAGGGGACAGCTGAAGAAAAAATTGTGGGGACTGATTTTATTTAATATATTTGTTTTGGAACTAGAAAGAGGTGAGGAGATCACCACCCACACACCCACAAATGTTATTGAATGAGAAGAATTCTTGAAAGAGTCAATAAATTGTTTCCTTTGAAAAAGGAAGGTTTAGATTCCTTTAGAAAAAGGAAGATTAATGTTAGAGCAGGGAGGCTTCTTAAAGATCATTCATCTTATCAAACTCATATTACAGATGAGCAAACTGTTACTATGACTTAATAGATAAATCCTAGGGAATTATCTAAGGCTCTCAGAAATTAACTGATTTAACAATTCACAGTAATATAGCTAATAAATGACCAAGGCAGGATTGGAACTCAGGTCTTCTCAATTCTAAGCCAAGTACTAGCCACCATGTTACTCTGCCCCTGCATCCAATAGACATGGGGAAAGATTATTTGAAGTGGCAATTTTCAATCTATGGTTCAGGGAACACTACAGCTTCTTTAGGAATACCTAGATTTCTTGAAAGGAAGCGTGGGCATAGGGAACATTTAGTTCAAATCCATAAACATTTATGAATTGCCTTCTGTGAATACAGCCCTGTGCTGAGCACCAAAGAGAATATAAAGGTTAGATGAGACACAGTTTCTCTCTATTCTAATCTAACTCAAATCAAGACGAGGGAAGAGAATAAGTATTTAAATTGTGCTTACCGTGTGCAAAGCTCTGTGTTAGTGTTTTAGAAATATTACCTCATTTGATCTTCACAACAATCCTGAGGGGTAGTTGTTTGTAGCATCCCCATTTTATAGTTGAGGAAACTGAGTCAAACAGAGGTTAAGTGACTTGTCCAGGATCACATAGCTAGTAAGTATCTGAACTCAGATTAGAATTCATCTTCCTGATTCCAGACCCAGCTTTCTATCTACTTGCCACTTAACTTTGTCTAGAGGAGCACACTGTGATATTTAAAGATAACTTTTAAAAGCTTGTGAACAGTTTCTATGTAGTGTATTTTTTTTAACCTGTCTTGTTAAGGTTAGCCTTTTCAGATCCCAGTCTGGATTCATATTACCCATTCAACCTTATCTTTACATTGTTTCTCTTAAAATACTCCATATATAAAATTGAACTCCACACCATTTGCCTATTGTCTTCTCTCTAGGTTCCTTTGCTCATACTACTTCCCACAATTGGAACTGACTCTTATTTATTAAAATGCCTTTCCATCACACAGGTTTAATTTTGGTGCCATCTTCTCCACCAAGTTTTCACTGAGGTGTTCCCAGGTTAAAGTGACATTTTTTTCCTCAAATTCTCAACATTATGCTCAGATCATGCCTTTGCAACTACAGACACTGCTTTATGTGATAGTTATCTGTGTATATGTTTTATATCTCTGTCAGCAACACAGGCATAAGCAAGCTTGCCAATGTGATAGAGATCCAGTTCACAGTCCAAGCTGAAAAGGAATTTCCCATGGATGGTGAAGTCCTCTAGAAATTTCTGTTTGTGGATGACAATGTGTTTATGACATGAAGCCCTTGAACTCTGCAAAGTCTCTTAGAAGATATTTGGAATTATTTATAAGAATTTGACTTGACCATTCACACAACGAAGATCAAGTGGATGAAGAATGTCTATTCCTCAGATGAGGGCATGCATTTGGATAGACAGTATGTATATTTGGAATAGAAAGTTCAGATGAACAATAAGTTGGGTCCAAAGCTGAACAGTCCAAGGATGAAAAGCCTTCAGGAAATGGCAAAATTCCCTTAACAATTTCCAGCTTCTTATGAAAACAAAAGCTCATCTTTTTAACACCAACATTCCTTTGATGTTGCTGTATGCCAACAAGATATGGAATAAAATGAATGTCCAAAGAACAAAAAAATATACAGAGGGCAATAGGAGGTTCTTGGTGTGTATGAACTGGTTATAACATGAAACCAGTGAAAAACTATGATGAATAGAGTAAACAATATCATCTAGGAATCATAGGATAGGAAGAGCAGATGTGGCAAGGGTGATGGATGATAAATGGTCACTAAAAGCGCTTCACTGGTACCCTCTCAATGAGAGAAGAAAGGAAGGAAGGCTTCTGATACATTGGAGGGACTCCTGTGTCAAATTTATGAAGTGACATTGATAAAAGCTTCACAGACTGGGAAGGCATAGACAAAGTATGCTCTTCATCATTGGAAGCAACTTTTAAATAGATAAGATCCAAGATTTATTGAAGAATTAGACTATAATCTCATTACATAAAAAGTCTACTACTTATTTCTTTTTAAGTCCCAGTCCCTGTGGTTACATGTTGGGGTCTGCGGCCCCCCAAAGGTCTCAGGCAGCCTCTCTGAGTTCAGGTAACAGGGCACTTGGTGGTATGTGCTTATCTTATCTGAGGTCAGGGAGCACTGACCTCTAAGAAGTGCTGAGGCCCAGATTGTGTGCTGTCACGCAAATAGCCTGTTACCCTGATGTTTATCTCGGGATCAAAGGGTAAGTGCACAGGAGTATGCAAGCTATTCTGGACACAGTCTCCCTGTTCTCTGATTGGCCCCCTACCTTCTCTCATGAGCTGTTCACGAGCTGTCCACAAGCTCTGCAAGTGCACTTTGGGGGATTTAAGGGCTGAAGCATGAGGGGGCAGGAGAGAGATGTAACCACACACCTGTCCTACCAATAAAGCTGTGCCTTTCTCCATTTCCACTGGCTTGACTTTTCCTTTATGTGAACATGCAGGACATGATCAGAACGTGCACTGAAGGCCTGGGAGAGGTAAGACTCAGCTAGAAATCATAGGATTGCGACAAGTCGCGACAGTTACATCAATGTGGAGAACTCCCAGTATGTAAACTCCATGTAGATGAAGAACTCATTTGTAGCTCGTGGTATTAGAAGATTGTATGGGATTATGAAAGATTAAATGTCTTACCTTTGGTTCCAACCAAATTCCAGCACCTAAAAAAATACATCCTTTGCTCCATTTCTATCCTTACTACCATACTTATAATTATTTATTTACAATACGCAACCAATATAATAAAGAAAATCCTATTAAGCCATTTGAATCCATGTCTGTTTTTATTCTTGGGAAAACAAGGGGTAAAAGTCTTTTTTTAATTTGAAAAGTTTTGATTGGTTGCAGAAAAGATTCTGCCATATAATAGAGTACCTAAGACATGTTTTAAAAGTCAATTTACATGAGTCTTCACCCACTAACTAACTGTAATTTTAACTCATTTTTCAATTCTTATGTAGCACCTATTCTGAGACACTCTCCCCAATTTACACTCATATTTGAGCCTTGCTTCCCCATAGGGAAGCAGTTTCCTTGAGATTCAAGAGGAAGGGGTACCTACCTTTGTGAATACTTAATTCTAATACAATAGCTCATGAGCCCCTACCAGTGAACTTCCAATTAATAACCAGTCAATAGACACAATCAGTTCTTAACAAAGGCATTTACTAAGATGGTATGTTGAAAACAGTAGCTATAAAATATTCTCCCATAAATCTGGAGTACAATCACCTACAAATTCACTTGACATGTGTGGGAAGAGCAGGTATAGATTTAGAGCATGATAATAGTTAGGCACACATATAAGCTACACCCAGCTCCAATATTGCAGGGCCAGGAAGTTTTTTTGTTCTTATGCATTCTCCCCAAAGCACCCTCATAGGTACAATGTCTCTACTATATAGATTACCCTGCTGGACTCACACCATCTGCTCCTCTAGACATCTTGACTCTCGATTTCTAGAGATGGCTGGACTTTCTTGAGTCCATAGCTAGCTCTCTTTTCTGCTGCTAAGAGTCCTGCTCTTTGAAGTGGCTTCCTAACTCAAATAACTGCCTTTCTATGTCTCTCTGTCTTGTTGTCACTTTGTAGATATAGTGTTTCTTACTGGCTGAATTGCCTCTGTTCAAAGCAACATAACTGGAAGAAGAGGGGGAGAAGAAAAAGAAATCTCCTTATAGGGGTCAAGTTCCTCCTCTGCTTTTGGCTTCCTAGGTTAGACTTCCTTAAACTGCTGAATTTAAGTACTCAAAAGGTCTAATATCTAAGTTTTTATTCAGCCTATGAGGTGATTCCCTTTAATTCCATCAGAGAAAGGTGTTCATCCTCTGTAAAGAGATCACTAGATGTTAGTACTTTGCTAACATTTGCATCTTTTGTTATCACCTTTTTTTTGTGACTACTAAAGTAATCTACCATCTATAGAAGGAGGGAATGAAATTTCTCCTCCCTATAATCTTTCCTAAGTTGATAATTTGTTTTGCCTAGCAAATAAATTGTGGGGCTTTTTGGAAAAATTCATATGGCACAGTTAACCTAAAATACATAATTTAGAACTCTTTTATGAGGACCTAGACCTACCATAACCGCTCTATCTGGAGATCACACTCACCCTCTAATATATGGTGACACAATTTAACAGGGAGATATTATTTTGCATTGTTCTCATAGGTAACTTTATCTTGGTACTTGCAAAGGCCTTCTCCACCCCAAAGACAAGAAAAAAAAGGAAAAAAAGTCAAGCCTCCCTCCTCCGAAAGAAAGCCTGCTTACACTGGAGGTTTTTTAGAAACCATACTGCTCTCTACTCAAATTTTAAGGACCAGTAGTCAACTCATTTTTTTTTCAATGACATACCAAACTCAGTCCCTGCAATATAAAACACTGAGCTCTTTGAGTGACCTTGTTGGCCAGTTATATTTTTTGAGACTCTTCCCCAAAACTCCACTGTTATTTGAAGGGTGAATCACAGAGTTTACTGTTGGCTTAAGAAAACAACAGTGAAGAACATTTAGTTACCTTTAAGGACTTATTTATTTATTTTTTCAAATAGGCTTACTGAAGAAGACCCTTTGGCTCTGTGAGCAATGAG
Source organism: Petaurus breviceps papuanus (assembly GCF_028583685.1). Taxonomy (NCBI): domain Eukaryota; kingdom Metazoa; phylum Chordata; class Mammalia; order Diprotodontia; family Petauridae; genus Petaurus; species Petaurus breviceps. Next base: position 9,659,788 of record NW_027187315.1, read on the forward strand.
CTTACATCCATGAGGGTCCCTAATGCTTGAGATTCAGGTTTTCTTAAATGAGTTGTCTCCTGGGCTTCTTCCTGAGTTCTGATCCCTGAGATCTTGGCACAATCTCCAGGAAAACTGGCAGCTTCTGGAGAATCATTTGGCTAAAGCTCAGGTTCATTCAAACATCAGCTCCAAAAGTTATTTCTGACCCAATTAGGACTTTCCATTGCTACTTAACCACATAAGTCTTTCATCCTGCCCTGGGGACTCTAAGCCCTCATCTTCATAGTAAACATGAAACACAGGTATCAGTCAGAAACAACTGACCTATGTGATCAACCAAAACCTTCAGCAAATTCATAAACAGCTCTCAGAGAACACACCAAAGTAAAAATAATTTTTATTTAGCTTTGAAGTGCTATGTTGAAACATGACCATCTGTAATGGCAAGTAAAGTAGTATTTTGCACTAGTGTCAGTTATTCAAGTGCCTTTGAGCCTTGTCTTTGATTGTATCAAGTCTTTGTTGGAAATAGTACACATTGTGTTGCTCTTAATAGGCTTAAGGGAATTTGGAGACCTTCCCTTCCCTTAACAGGCCTAAGGTCATCACATGGAGCCCATGGCGGGGAGGAGATCACTGAAAGAGTGGATCAGGAAGGGTAGAGCAGAGAAAAGCTCTCGAGCACCAGCTGGGTACTCCCTGAGAGGGAGAATGCTTGTGGTGTTGGCACTCTTGTGTCGTCTGCTCTGTCTGTGTTGATGTTACTTTGTCAGAAGGAAGCATTCTATCTGTTGAAAGAGGGCTTTTGAGACAGCTAGGTGGCACAGCAAATAGAGCACTGGCCCTGGAGTCAGGAGGACCTGAGTTCAAATCCGACCTCAGACACTTAACACAAACACTAGCCATGTGACCTTGGGCAAGTCACTTAACCCCAATTGCCCTCCAAAAAGCAAAAAAAAAAAAAAAAGAGAAAGAAAAAGAAAGAGGGCTTTACTGCTGTTTACAGAGGTCCTGGGACTTTACTGTTGATTTGTGTTTGATTTCTCAGACAGAAGTTTTGTCTGTTGGTTTGTGTTACTTTGTCAGACAGAAAGCGAATTGAGATGATAGTGCCAACAATGTGTGTAAATACGGTTGTAGCTCTGTTAAGCTTTGTCTTCCTAGAAACAGAAACTTCAAAGCGCTTGGAATGGAGCGGTAAGCTGAGATATGGAACTGGAGCAGAAAGCTGCCTATGTGTGATTCCAGGCAAGAGCCAGGAGCAGTCGGCCTGTGGAAGAGGAGCCTTGGGGTTTGGAAGTCAGCCTCGAGTTAAGATGAAAGAAGACTTTACTTGGGTACTCAGTGCTGACTGATAATATTGTAACTTATTGTGACTTAGGGATGGATGGTATTTGTACTTTCTGATACCCCTTAAGGATGATTGGCTTAAGGATGATTGGAAGTCAGCCTTGAGTCAAGATGAAAGAAGACTTTACTTTGGGTGCTCTATATTGATTGAGGAAATTGTGATTTACTGAATGATATGTTTTTTTTAAGACTGTGTCCACCTAAGTAATAAGTTATGTTATACTGTTGTGACTGTTGTGCTTTAGTTTCTTGAATGTTTTGTTATAGTTTATTGCTGAATAAATTTCGTTATACTATGTTCACTATACTATGTGATTAGATTCTTAAAGTTATTCACAGCAGCAGTCCTCAGGAGAGCTGCTTAGGATTGACTTTACATCATCCCCCAAATAGAAAATCCCCTAATATTCATTACCAATGAATATCCATTGTAATCACTCAAAGGAGTATCCCCAGTTATACATGAAGATAAATTTTAATATTCATTTTTTGAATAAAATTGTCTTTTTCCCTCCCTCTGATGTGGCAAGCAATTTGATATAAGTTATACACGTTCAATCATGTTAAACATGTTATTAAAATATTACATTAGTCATGTTGTAAAAGAAGACATAGACTCAAAGAGAAAAAAGAAAAAATACTATTTTAAAATTTTAAAAAATTTAATATTTAAAAATAGCATTTAAAAATTGCCATATTTACTTAAGCTATTTTTTTGAACTTTTTTCTATTCTGTGCAATTTAAAAAATATTATAATACCTCCCTCTCCTTTTTTTGGTATTACTAATGATAATTGTTCCATCCAGCTTCTCCCCCCACCCAATTAAAAACCAAGAGAAAAGAAGAAGAAAAAAACCTATTTGTAATATAAATGTCTAATCAAACAAAAGGAATCTACATATTGGCAACATGTAAAACTATGTTTCTGTACTTACTATCCATAACTTCTTTGATAGGAGGTAACAGTATTGCCCTTAGATCCAGGCAAATAGGATCCCTTCTAGAAGGCCCACAACTCAGGGAGACCCACAATTTACAACGCCCTTGATCACCATGGGAAATTATTAAGATTAAAATGAAATATTCAGAAGAAAACTTTTAAATGACTTGTACAACCAAGGAGATATTGTCTTATTTGTATGGGATATGGGAGTATCTCAGTACAGCTAAAGTAAATCAACTAATTGCCCTGGATTAGATAGGATAGTTCAGGATTCCAGTAGTCCTGGACCTCTGTTTGGTGAAGAGTTCCAGAAAATCTTTCATATTTGCGCAATAGGTTCAAGGCAGAATTTCCAATTACTCCTTATTTTCATGGATTTGCTTAAGTATTTATAAATTTATTGCTCATTGTTAGCTGTCATGTCACTTGAAAGTATAATATATTCTGTTGATTGAATACATGGTCAAAGAAAATAAATTTAATAGTTACAAAACCACACCAACTTTCACAACAATGATTTCTAGATAAGAACTTTATGCATAGTTACAAGATACTTCTGATACTATGGTCATAGTCAGCTGTAGTCAAAATTTTGTGGTGTGGACAATATTGACACTAACATTCTGGTTTTCTGACCTGCAGTACCAAAACATTATTCCTAAGTTTATGACATGAAAATATATTATGTTGCAGTTGGAAAACATTAACCTTTAAATATTGATGTTTGAAGCAAGCTCTTTATATTCTGAGCAGTTATCGGGTTTTCACATTCTGAATACATTGCTTTTTGTTTCTTAGAATTCTAATATGTCCCACACTGTTCAAAAATACTAGATGCTTTACCTATATTCTTAATAATTCACAAAATAAGTCATTTAATCAAATTTGCATTAAAACCATAATACAATCATTAATGTTGTGACTACAATGATAATAAATTTATTCAATTGAAAAATTCTCCTTCCTAAAGAAGGGTAAGTTTGCACATCATATTTTGCAGGACAGAGGCTTATGTTACACAAAATTACACTGGAGGCTAGAGAATTTGCATATTGACTGGAATATTTAATTTTGTACTTTTTGTGTTTGTGTGCATTTAAACTGTAAGAAACAATAGTGCAAAAAAAAATAAGCCATGGGGCAATTTTTAATATGAAAATATTGTTATAAGTTTATGTCATCAATTGAAATGTAAGTTTATTTGATTTCACTTAAATTATAATTTTGATGTATTTATATATTTAATACAAAGTGATTATTATTTTAGTTTGGAGAAAGTGTCATTATATCAGGTTTTGAAAAATGGGCCAAAGACAATATTAGCATTTCATTGTTTCATTTATTTATACTGCCAACACAACAACATTAAAAATAACAATTTAACTTTAGTGTAAGAAAAAGCAAGTGTTATTTGAAATTATCTATTTTATGAAAATGAGTATTATCAGGGTCTTCTATAAAGGTCACTTTTTCATAAGAAATGTCCTAAAAGAGGGTTCAGATCTATGATGAAGTTTTTGTTTACTGAGTTTTATTTTTTGACACATGCTGTTGCCAAAAGGGCAACATTTTCAGTTTTTCTTGGAATGTGTATCTTTGGGGAATGATAGGATGTTCTATGCATTCTAAACTTTGAGATATCAGCTATCAATGGGTATTGAAAACATTTTCTGAAAATGAAGCTGTGGATATTTGTGGCATGTTGAGGGGCTAGAGGCAGTATGAGAGTAAGGTAAGCCAGCATAGTGTAAACCATTTTCCTGAAACATCTGAGAATAGTCTTGCAAAGAACTGAGAGAATGTATAGGAAGAATAGTCTACCTCTGTAAGTACTGTCTAAGACTAATTATTGAGTTGTTACCATGAGCAATTACTCTGATTGCATCCCTTTTGCTTATGGAAAGACATAAAGAAGCAGAAGACAGACAGGCATGGACTGGTGCATCATTGGAAGGGACTTACAAGTCAATGAGATCATTGATTCATTTAATCATTAGATTGTGAGCTTATTGCAGGAAGAAAGTATATTTCTTTCTTGACCTCATGCCAATTAAATGATAGGGGAGAATGGAAGGCAGCAGGCAGAATGGAAGAAATTTTATCATGGTTGAAGCCTGAATACTTTCTATTGCAAATAGGAAGGATTAGTTGGCCATAGGCCAAAGGAAGCTTGGCATAGGCAGGAGCTGAGCACAAGAAAGACCCAGGTGATTTAGGAAAGTCCAGGATGTAAGAGCTTACAAAATTTAAAGCTACTTCCAGGGGTGGCTAGGTGGTACAGTGAATAAAGCACTGGCCCTGTAGTCAGGAGGATCTGAGTTCAAATTTGAACACAGACACTTAACACTTGGGCAAGTCACTTACCCCCAATTGCACTGCCTTTTCTCCTCCAAAAAAAAAAAAAGATACTTCCAGTAAATGAAGCCATTCTGGACTACCAAAAAAAAATTTTAAAGTCCATTCCAAGTGAACTGTTTTATCTAGGCTTCAGCAGTAGTTTTCTTATTTGCAAAATGAGGGAGGAGGACTCAATAATGTTTAAGATGCCTTCCAGCTTTACTACTTAAAGAACTGTGAGATTCTTTTGTTAGATGCAAAAAGAAAGAAGTCCTAGACTTTCTGTGACTTAAGGGTTATTTGGAAAATTTGACCAATTAACTAAATTTGAATAAATTCAAATCAACAAACTTTTTAAAAAAGTATTTGCCATTTTTAAAGAATAGTTATAAAAGTGCTGGGGATTCAAAGACAAGAATGACAAATCCCTGTCCTCATACCACAAGGTAGAGTAGTGGGTGATAGAGGGCCACATATATGCATATAGGTAAGTGTAATACAAGGGAAGTGAACAGGGCAAAGAAGAAATCCAAGTACCCTAGGAATATTGGAGGGTTTTGAGGGAAAAGATAATGAGTTCTGTTTTAGATTTTTTGAATTTGAGATATTGTCTATTAAGATGTTGATTTTGAAATGCCCTGGGGAGGTGACTTATGTAAAATATTTTACAAATCTTAAAATGCTATAAAATAACCAACATTTATTGTCAGTATTATTTTTATTTCTTAGCCTTACAAACTTTTTTTGAGAGGGGACTTTGTGACTAACACACCCTGTGGTGTCAGACAGGAAGTTCCCAGATTGTCTGGGTGTGGACAAAAAGCCAGAGAAATGAAGGCTCCCAAAGGGGCCATTCATGCTAAGTGAGATCCTCTAATACAAGGGACACATTTCATTATGTTGTTATTTAACCATTTCACATCTCTCTAAGGAGATGGTAAATTTCTTGAAGAGTTTATCCTCCTCTATCAAAATACCTAACATGGTTCTGAGGACATGGGAAACACTTATAGTCTTCCCCCATTAATCACTTACATTTTCAGGTTGGGTCCCTTAGACTGACTCCTCTCAGGGTACTAGGAATAAAGCTTCAGGAACTGATCTTCTAATATTGTACTTCCTAAGTCCCCATTGGTGTGTTTCCCATCAACAATCAGTCAATTGATTTGTTTAGTTTTTATCAAAAGCCTTTACTAAGGTGTTAAAGTGAGAACAGTTGGTATAAAACATTCCCTGCCGAAGCCTCCCATAAATATACAGAATGTCCATGAGAAAAGTTGACTCTTACTTAAAGTATAGTAATAGTGAGCACATGTGTAAGACATGTTTAACAAAAGGTAAATCACAACTCTGAGTACTGTAAATCCATTTTTCCTTTGTGCCATATTCTTGCAGATCCTCCTGGGCACAGGTCTCTGCTGGGTGGACATTTCAGCTCAGCTTGTAATATATACTTCTTCTTTGAGTCCAGAGCTGGCATTCTTGTCATGACTCACACATTATATTCTCTAAAACTGTCTCCTTCCTTGGGTGACTGTCTTTCTACATCTGCTAAATATTTACTGTCTTCAGCAAATTGGTTAGGATGTATTTTGTACTTTTTATCCCCATCCCCAATCCAGGAAAGTTCTCTGGGGTCTTGGGGAGAATCTAACATTCTCAGCTAGCAGACAATTAGTTCAAAGCAAAAAGCATTTATTAAGAGAGTGTAGCAAGAATGGAGTTTAAAAAAAATCCTCTTTTATCCTTTAGAATCCAGGGAACTCTAAAGTACCCTGATAGTGAAGATCATACATGGGGCCAGGACCACTCATGACTTCAGTATTTCAGATTGACAGTCTTTCTTTTCTCATAGAAAAATTCCCACTCTACTCCCAGGTAGACACTTTGTCTTTGGTAGGAGGGTCTCTCAATTGGACTCCCTGGGCCTTATTACTCTCTGAAGTTTGACTTGTTTGCCATACCCAGTTCCTTTCTGAATTCATATGTGTCTTTCTTCTCTGCTTCCAGAGGCCTTTTTCCCTTGTAGTTGCTTCCTGCTTTGAATGTGGATTGTTTCCTTGTGTCTGAGTCAATCTTAAGAGTGGTGTCTCTCTTCTATTTACCCCAAACTGCTTGACTATCCAACCTTCTCCCTGAGGAATATGCTGTCTTCCACTGGGCAAGTATTTTTGGTGCTGGACTCAATAATAAATATAGGTGTGGGAGGGAGACAAAATCCTCTCCCTTCCCTTACTTCTTTCTGGTATGGCAGGAACCACACTCCACAAAGTTGCCCTCTGCCTCAGAAACCTCTGACTCTCAAATTGTCCAGGACTGATTGGCTTACCTATTTAAAGGATTCTAGGGTCATGGCCAATCTCCCGTAAGTCGATCCCAAGGTCCCCTTCCACTTTGGTCAGAGAAAAGTTTTTACTCTTTATAATGGGGAAACAGTGTTAGCACATCTTTGCACTTTTAAAACCTATTTAATAACTTGTTAACTCCGTATCTGTATCTGCCTCTGATTTTCTATAATTATGTAGACTGACTGGGAAGGGGAAACCAAATCCCTTCAACAACATTTTACCCCCCATTTTAAAGGATATTCTTTCAGAAGGATTGAAATCAGGAAGCTTTTGGATAATCAGGGGAGAAATAGAACCAGCGCCTGGAAAGAGTTAACAGGAATGACTCATGCCTATCACTCACTCTGAGGAAATACATAAAGAATGACTGGACTTGGCACTAGCCTTCAATTGGGAGATTATGACTTTAATTGAACATATCCTGCAGTATAGTATGTAAAATATGTAGTTAACTGGGATCATTGTGAGATGAAAGCACATATGTGTTTATTTTAAGTGACTTGTTGCAGTTTGTTTAAATCCAACATTCCTGGGCAATGAATATAGTGGTGAATCACTTAAAGTGGGTGAAAGGTCAGTACAGTTGAATAAAAATGAAAGTTGAAGGATTCTTCTGAAGTCTAAATACAACTTATCATTTTAAATGAAATGCTGTTATTGAAATGAAAATATGTTTTTCAGGATCAGGTTGTCTGGTCATGATTCCAGATGAAACACTAAGTCCTGGGAATCTCTTTCATAACTCCAGGTAAGGAGCACCAGCATTGGGTCACTTGCATACAATACAGGGTGGAGAACTTCATTCTGACTCTACTCTTTGGGGGGACATAGCCTTACAATTTCAGGGAGTAACACCATTTTCAAGGGCAATGTGGGCTTTCTAGTGGTGGAGGCAGAGTGGACCTAACCTCAAAGATGGAATTAATAAGCTTCCTGCATGGTCTAATGACATCAAATGGCATCAAAACAATTGTTTCTCCTTTATTCACCCTACTGATTACTAGTATCCTGAAATTCTCGATAATGGGCATTCTTTCCAGAAGAGGGGAGCATCGGGGGTATTCCTGATTAATTTGCTGAGTCCCTTAACTGACCCAACACATGGAACTTTATTTGGAGGCCTCTAAGAGCACCTCATCATGTAATGTAATCATGTCCACTTACTCTGCACTGATTGGTTTATAGAGACTGGATAGCTTCTTGAAAATTAAGTAACAGTGAATCAGCTGTCACTGACCATGATTTCTCTAAAAGCAAGCTGGAGGAAGAAGGAAGCCGAAGACTTTGTGTAGCTTCCCTCCCTCTTTATCCCCACCCCAAGGTGCTACCAGTCATTTTTGGCAGAGGCATAGCAAGTTAAATGTCTTTGACTAGGGAGCCTGAGATAATAGTTTCTGATTCTCAAGCTCTGGTTATCTTCTGTTTCTCTATTCCCTTTTCTGAGTATAGGTTAGACAGTAAGGACCTTGAGAGCAGATTTCCTCAGCTTAAGGGACAGTAGCAGTCAGGGGTCTAAGAGACTCTTTGAAGAGGCTCATGGCAGAAAGCAGACCTAAGCGACCACTTTGCTCCAATGTGGGAGTTCCCAACTTCGAGTCTCCAAATTCTAGATTTCAGAAATTAGATATTCAGGAGAGAGAAGGGCCTTTCCTAACACAAATCCAAAGAGTGACTCCAGCAGCATAGGTTAAAAAGGAAGAGAATTACAAACTTGGTAGCCTTCAAAGAATGCTTTGGAAGAGTCTAAACCACAGGGTAGTGAGCCTACCATCAACCTGGAAGATTGGTGTATGACCCTATGGGAAAGAAATATTTCACCAAAATGTTTGAATTTTGCTCCAAAAGTTAATTTTCCTTCTTGGAGGAGGGAACTGATGGTCTATTTGAATGCTGTCTTTGTTCTCTGTATCTGTTCATGAGTGACTGAATTCTTATTTTGTTGTCTGCATTTCTGTTGAATAAAAGCTATCCTTGTACCTGGTATGTCCAGTACCTTAAGTGCTTCTGTGGGAACTAGATATACTTTTATCCACTTTTGGGGAGACCTAAACGTGAAGTATACCTTAAATATATTAGCAAAATTTCAGGGAGCAACTTAGGTGGGGGCAATGAATCTAAGAAACTTAGCCTCTTGGGAAAACTAACTGCAAGATCAAACCCATTCTTTCGAAAATGGGGTTACAATTCCTTTGGATTTGTAACTTCTTATCACATTTCTCACATCTGAACTCCCTCTTTCTACTTCTCAATTCACTTACACCACAATTTTCTCTTCCTCTCAACTATCCTTTAAATGTGATCAAGGACTGGACACTTCTGTAGGTATTACAGGAACTCTTTTTAAATTAGTTGTTGAGGGACTTGGTAACATCTGTAAGTCCTGTATAAAACTAGGAATCCAGTAGGAATCTGAGAATCAAGAAAATAGCAAGACAAAAGAGAGCCAATCTCCTAAGAAGGAATTGTTTAAATCAGAGATTCCCAAGCTTATTTGACCTATTGCCTCCTTTTCAAAAAAAAAAAATTACTCAGCACTTCCCCCTTAAAAATCTTTAACCATTTAACTTTTTTTTTTCTTTTTGGAGGACAATTGGGGTTAAGTAACTTGCCCAAGGTCACATGGCTAGATTTTTTTGTGTGGATATTAAATATCTGAGGCCGGAACAGAACTGAACTCAGATCCTCTTGACTCCAGGGCCAGCACTTTACTCACTACACCACCTAGCCACCCCCATTTAACTTTTTTTTTTGAACAAATTTCATCATTTCAAAAAATATACAATTTTTAAAATGATGCAGATTAAATTGAATAATTTACTGTAAATTTGTGGTCTTTTTCCCACATTGAAATTTTGATGACACAATATTGCATCATATAACCTTATAGTGTTGTATAATAAACAGATACATACATATATATTCCTCCTGATTACATGCTGCACTTCCCAACAATATGTGACATGCTTACCTATCAATACTTGATTGTTAAGACCTGTTGGCAGACTTGATCACTTATTGGTTATAACTTGCATTTTGTGTGTTTATTTGGGAAAAAATGTAAACATTATGACTTTAAGTCTGTTACACAAAGGCTGAAACATGAATGAATGGTTTTTCAAAATTTTATTCTCTTCTTTCCCTATGCTTCCACTGCCCCCTTATTTTTATTCAAAGCCCCCTCATTTGCACCCATGGCTCCTACTTCCCCCCAATTGTTCCAGTAGGAACAATGATCTAATACTGCCCCATGGGGGCAGTATCACCCACTTTGGGAACCTCTGGAAATGGAGGAAGGAGAACACTGCAATCTCAGTCTTCTTTTCCCTTTTCTCTTCAATGATAGTAAAGATGAAGGAGGTAAGAATGGTTCTCTGTGTCAGGTCCCCTTACAAGGAGTGGGGGGAGGTAGGTGGAACCTGGCAGTTTTCAGTAGACCATAGGAAGTTGTAAAAGGTTGCCATGCTAATTACTGTGGCTGTAGCTGACCAAGACAATGTGATAGACTAGACAGACCAAACCCAGAGTATGGAGCTGTTAAACTCATAGTTGCCTTTTTTCTTGATTCCTATGACTAAGACTAGCTCCCTTTTACCTGAGAAAGAACCCAGTGTACTTTCACTGTCCTTCCCCAGAACTGCCTGAGTGCTCTCTCTTGTTGCTACAGTCTGGAGAGAACAAATCTTCTTGAGACCATTAACACCCATTGCTATATTGATCATGAAATGGTGACTGGACCTGATGAGGACATCATGGCTCATTGGGGGACAAAGGGTGGGAGATCAACCCTAAGAAAATCTAAGGCTGATTTTCCATTAAAAGAGTGGAGTGGCGGGATCTAGAAGAACATGGATCTCACACAAATATTCTAATTAAAGTTATAAAAAATGAACCAGAAAGTACAGTTATAAAAAAAAAATCAAAGAAAAGTGGTTCTAAGTTCCTCCATCTAGTACAGGACCATCCAAGAAAACTGCCAGAAGATCATAGATGCCCTGAGTGGAAACAAACCAAGGGAGGCAGAAGCCATAGTCAGCTTTGGAGAAACAATAGAAGACAGAGTTAATTCAGCTCCCATTCAGTGCCAAGGTCAGGCAACCCACCCAGGAGCCACCACAGGAGGCAGGGGCAGAGCAGCAAATGAGCAGCAAAGTGCCCAGGGTCCTGCAGGAAGCCTGCTACAAGCATGAATTAGATCATCCACTTGGGGCCTCTTAAGGACACTGCAAAGGACGGAGCCTTATCCCAGAAGGAGAGTATGCAAAGGGGAAAAAGAAATAAAGAAAGGATTGAGGCTAAAACCTGCATCAAGCCACCAGGAAACTGATTTAGAGATCAGGAATTCCTGCATGGGCAGGGTCTAGTCCTAGCCATCGTGTCCAGAATGGCAGAGGAAGTGGCATGTGGACTACAGAGGAGAAAGGACCAAGAAGAGCCTGAACACCCTATTCAAGAGTGTGGAGGCCATGGTGTCTGATTGAAATTGTTGTTGTTGTTGTTCAGTTGTGTCTGACTCTGTGACTTCATTTGAGATTTTCTTGGCAAACATACTGGATATGTTTGCCATTTCCTTCTCCAGCTCATTTTACAGGTGAGGAAACTGAGGCAAACAGGGTTAAGTTAATTGCCTAGGGTCACACAGCTAGTAAGTATCTAAGGCAGAGGCGGGGAACCTGCCACCTTAAGGCCACGTGAGACCTTCTAAATCCTTAAGTGTGGCCTTTTGACTGAATCCAAATTTTACAGAACATATACTATTTACAGAACAACATCCAATATTCACATTTGGAAGGCCACATGTGGCCTTATCCCTCACCCCCTGGTCAAAGGCCAGATTTGAACTCATGAAGATTAGTCTTTCTGACTCCATGACTGGCACTCGATCCATTGTATCTAAATACAAAGTCCCATATCAGAAACTGAGGCTGGAGATGCCAATAAACAGAATGAAACTCTAAACACAATAAAGAAACACTAAGACCAACACTTTATGCCATATGTTCTAATACATTCTCAATGCGTATGTGGCTTTAATATTAAAGATTACACTATAAAAATAGGAGAGAAGCAGATCATATATCTTTCACAGCTGTGGGTTGGAGATGTATTCTAAATCAAAGAATGGATGGAAGTAAATCTTCATTTAAAGGAGAGAGTTCAGCTCAGAACATCTCCTCCTTTTTCCTTTGCCTACCCTACTGTGGGACTTGCCTGACTTCTCCACCATGTTCCCACATTGGGTACCACTCCTTCTGTTCAGCGTGTGTGTGTGTGTGTGTGTGTGTGTGTGTGTATGTGTATTATCTTCCCCCATAAGACTGTAAGCTCCTTGAGAGCAAGGACTGTTTTTTTTCCCTTTTTTGTATTTGTATCCCTAGTGGTTAGCACAGTGTCTGGCACATTGTCATTGTTATTCAGTCATTTGGTAGTGATCCCATGAACCATAGCACCCCAATGCAGTCCATGGGGTTTCTTGGCAAAAATACTGGAAAGGTTTGCCATTTCCTTCTCCAGTAGATTAAGGCAATCAAAGGTTAAATGAACTGTCCAGGGTCACACAGCTAGTGAGTGTCTGAGACCAGATTTGAAATCAGGTCTTCTTGACTTCAGGTTCAGTGCTCTATTTACTGAGTCATTTCACTACCTTAATAAGTACTCAATAAGGGGTGCCTATGAGACACAGAGGCAGGCCTGGAAGGGGCCTCATCAACTCGGAGGGCAAGTCATCCCACCAACCACAAGGGCCACTACCAGGCCTATCACCAAAGGGCTGGGACTGGAAAGAGCAAGGTAAAAACCAAATACAGGGGCCCCTGTCCTGGACAGCAAATACTCCTGGGGCTACCACTTCATAGCCCATAAATTAAAAAAAAAAGCCCCTATCAGGACCTCCAAAGACCAGGATGATGGAGTGAACCTCACCTGCTCCAACCCCCTTCCCCCCGCCCCCTCTGACCCTGAAAACATAGTAACTATTGCCCCAGGGCAAAACCCTCTACAATAAAGGCTTGGGATCCCTAGAGGAAGGGCATGGCTAGGGCCCAGCCTCAAAATGGGTAGAAAGCAGACTACAAAGACAAAGATTCTGGAGTCCTACTATCTTCAGAGGGAGGAACCAAACTCAGAGGGAGACAATGTGGACTCCACACCCACAGCTGAAACATCAACAGGGAATGGGTCCTAAGCACAGAAAGTTCTCCTAGATGAGATCAAAGGCTACTTTGAAAACCGAATGAGAGAGATAGAAGACAAAATGAATAATTCTCTCAAAACCAAAATAGCAGATTTAGAAAAACATTATAATGAAGAAAACATCTCTCTAAAAAGAAAAGTGTATGATATGGAAAAGGAGCTCCAAAAATTAACCAAGGAAAATTATTTGCTAAAAACTAGAATCAATCAAATTGAAACAAATAACTCTATGAGGAACCAAGAATTAGTCAAACAAAACAACAAGAATGAAAAATTAGAAAAAGAGGTAAAATACTTCAAAGAAAAAGTAACTGACCTGGAAAACAGATCCAGGAGAGATAATCTGAGAATCATAGGCCTACCAGAAAATCATGATAAAAAATGAGCCTGGACAACATTCTCCAAGAGCTTGTTAAGGAAAACCACCCTGAGATACTAGAACCTGAGGGTAAAATAGAAATCAAGAGAATTCACCAGACACCTGCTGAAAGAGATCCCAAACTGAAAAGTCCTTGAAATGTTGTGGCCAAACTCCAGAACTACCAGGTAAAGGAGAAAATACTTCAAGCGGCCAGAAAGAAACAATTCAAATATCAAGGGTCCACAGTGAGGATTGCACAGGATTTGGCAGCCTCTACACTGAAAGATTGGAGGCAGTGGAATACAATTTTCCAGAGGGCAAAAGAGCTTGGGTTACAACCAAGGATCACATACCCAGCCAGACTGAGCATATTCTTCCAGGCAAAGAGATGGTCATTCAATGACATAACAGAGTTCCAGACCTTCCTGATAAAAAAGCCAGAACTCAATGGAAAATTCAACCTCCAATTACGAGATGCAACAGTGATGTAGAAAGGTGAACAAGGAAAACACACACACACCCTGCTATTTGATAAGAGCAAACTGGTTATAGACAAGTAGAGGGTATGAAAATAAAATACACAAAATGATAATTGAAAAAAATCTCATTAAGGGCTACAAAGGGACTGCAATGGAAGAAAGGGAATGAATGAAGTAGAAAAGAGTAAATTATACCACACAAAGAGGCATAAAAACTGTATAGCAGAGGAAAAGAAGGGAGGGAGATGGGAATCATATGAGCTTTTCCCTCATTGGTTCTGGTGCAAGGAGGGAATAACAACCAGTTAAGCATAGGATTCTATGGAGAAGAAATGCAAGAAGTATCATTTTAGAGGGAAAGAGGGGAGGGAGAGGGGCTTTGCATGAGATTTGTTCCTGTCAAACTTGGTGAGAATAAGAAATAGTGTACTTCACTACATATAAAAATATCCTATAGTCAGTAGGAGGGGGAAAGGGCTACAAAAGGGAGGGGTGGTTAGTAGGGAGGGAAGAAGTAAGGGGAAAGGGGAAGAAAAGGGAGGGAGGCTGATAAGGGAATACTAAGGGAGGCGGTGGTCAAAAGGAAAACTATTAAGGGGGGAAGGGGGAAAGGGGGTAAAATGTGAACATTAACAGGGGCGGGAATAGGATGGAGGGAAAGAAACAGATAACAATTATAACTGTAAATGTGAATGGAATGAACTCTCCCATAAAACAGAGATGGATAGCAGAATGGATTAGAAATCATAATCCTACAATATGCTTTTTACAAGAAACACATCTGAAACAGAGGGATACACACAGGGTAAAGGTAAAAGGCTGGAGTAAAATATATCATGCCTCAGCTAAAGTGAAAAAAGCAGGGGTAGCAATCCTTATCTCAGATAAAGCAAAAGCAAAAATTGACCTAATTAAAAGAGATAAGGAAGGAAACTATATCCTGTTAAAAGGCACCATTGAGAATGAAGCAATATCATTACTTAACATATATGCACCAAGTGGTATAGCATCCACATTCCTAGAGGAGAAGGTAAAGGAATTAGAGGAAGAAATAGATAGCAAAACCATACTAGTGGAAGACCTTAATCTCCCCCTCTCTGAACTTGATAAATCTAACCTCAAAATAAACAAGAAAGAAGTTAAGGAGGTGAACAGGATTTTAGAGAGGATAGGTATGATAGATCTCTGGAGAAAATTGAATGGGGATACAAAGCAATATACTTTCTTCTCAGCGGGCCATGGCACATACTCAAAAATTGACCACGTTCTAGGGCACAAAAACCTCACAATTCTATGCAGTAAGGCACAAATATGAAATGCATCCTTTTCAGATCATGATGCAATAAAAATTGTATGCAATACAGGGCCATGGAAAGACAGATTAAAAACTAATTGGAAATTAAACAATTTAATCCTAAAGAATGAGTGGGTCAAACAAGAAATTATAGAAAAAATCAGTAATTTCATTCAAGAGAATGATAATAATGAGACAACATACCAAAATTTGTGGGATGCCTTAAAGGCAGTTCTTAGGGGAAGTTTTATATCTCTGAGTGCATACATGATTAAATTAGAGAAAAAGGAGGTCAATGAATTGGGCATGCAATTGAAAAACCTAGAAAAAGAACAAATTCAAAATCCCCAATTAAATACTATATTAGATATATTGAAAACCAAAGGATAGATTAATAAAATTGAAATTAAGACAACTATTGAATTAATAAATAAAACTAAGACCTGGTTTTATGAAAAAAAAAAAAACAAAATTGATAGAACCTTAGTCAATATGATTTAAAAAAAGAAAGAATAAAACCAAATTATGGGTATGAAAAATGTGAATATACCTCCAATGAAGAGGCAATCAAAACAATAATTAGGAATTGTTTTTCCCAATTGTATGCACATAAATTTGACAATCTTTGGGAAATGGATGAATATTTACAAAAATACAAGTTGCCCAGATTAACTGAAGAGGAAGTAAATTACTTAAATAACCCATCTCAGAAAAAGAAATTGAACAAGCCATCAGTCAACTCCCTAGGAAAAAATCTCCAGGGCCAGATGAATTTACTAGTGAACTCTATCAAACCTTTAAAGAACAATTGATTCTAATACTCTACAAACTATTTGGGAAAATTAGTGAAGAAGGAGTCCTACCAAATTCTTTTCATGACACAAATATGGTACTGATACCTAAATCAGGAAGAGATAAAACAGAGAAAGAAAATTATAGACCAATCTCCCTCATGAATATAGATGTAAAATTGTAAATAAAATACTAGCAAAAAGACTAGAGCAACTTATCTCAAGAATAATACAGTTTGATCAGGTAGGATTTATTGCAGGAATGCAAGGATGGTTTAATATTAGGAAAACCATCAGTATAATTGATCATATCAACAATAAAACTAGCAGAAACTACATGATCATCTCAATAGATGCAGAAAAGTCTTTTGACAAAATACAAAATCCATTCCTATTAAAAACATTAGAAAGTTTAGGAATAAATGGAGCCTCCCTTAAAATAATAGGTAGCATCTATTTAAAGCTATCAGCAAGTATTATATGTAATGGGGAGAAGCTAGAAGCATTTCCAATAAGATCAGGGGTGAAACAAGGGTGTCCACTATCACCCCTCTTATTCAATCTGGTACTAGAAATTTTAGTAGTAGCAATTAGAGAAGAAAAAGAAATCAAAGGAATCAAATTAGGAAAAGAAGAGACCAAGCTGTCACTCTTTACAGATGATATGATGATATACTTAGACAATCCTAGAGAATCAAGTAAAAAAGAACTTGAGACAAAAATAAATTTGGCAAAGTTGCAGGATATAAAATAAACCCACATAAATCCTAGTCATTCCTATATATTTCCAATTAAATTCAACAGCAAGAGCTAGAAAGAGAAATCCCATTTAAAGTGACTATAGACATTATAAAATATTTGCCAAAACAAACCCAGGACCTACATGACCACAACTAAAAAACACTTTTCACACAAATAAAGTCAGATCTAACTAATTGGAAAAATATAAATTGTTCATGGCTGTCTTGAGCTAATGTAATAAAAATGACAATTTTACCTAAATTAAACTATATATTTAGTGCCATACCAATTAATTTACCAAAAAACTACTTTATAGAGCTAGAAAAAACAGTAACAAAATTCATTTGGAAGAATAAATGGTCCAGAATATTAAGGGAAATAATGAAAAGAAATGCTAGGGAAGGTGTACTAGCTATACCAGATTTTAATCTGTATTATAAAGCAGTAGTCATCAAAACTACTTGGTACTGGCTGAGGAATAGAGGAGTGGATCAATGGAATAGATTAGGAACATGAGATACAGAAGTCAACAACTATAGTAATCTATTGTTTGATAAACCCAAGACCCTAGTTTTTGGGATAAGAACTCACTATTTCACAAAAACTGTTGGGAAAACTGGAATATAGTATGGCAGAAACCGGGCATAGACCATTATCTAACACCATATACCAAAATCAAGTCTCAATGGGTGCATGATCTAGGTATAAATGTTGATACTGTAAGTATTCTCGTAAAACAAGGAATAGTTTACCTGTCAGATTTGTGGAGAGGGAAATACTTTATAACAAAATTAGAGAACATTATAAAATGTAAAATGGATAATTTTGACTATATGAAATTAAAAAGCTTCTGTACAAAGAAAGCCAATGTAAACAAGATTAAGAGGGAGGTGGGAAATTGGGAAAGAATCTTGACAACCTATGTCTCTGACAAAGGACTCATTTCTAAAATAAATGGAGAATTGAGTCAAATTTATAAGAATACAAGTCATTCCCCAATTGATAAATGGTCAAAGGATATGAACAGGCAATTTTCAGATAAAGAAATTAAAGATATCTATAAGCACATGAAGAAATTCTCTAAATCACTATTGATTAGAGAAATGCAAATCAAAACAACTCTGAGGTACTATATCTCACCAGCCAGATTGGCTAAGATGACAAAACAGGAAAATGACAAATGTTGGAGAGGATGTGGGCAAATTGGAACACTAATGCATTGCTGGTGGAGTTGTGAACTGATCCAGCCTTTCTGGAGAGCAATCTGGAATTGTGCCCAAAGGGCTATAAATACTTTCATATCCTTTTGATCCAGCAATACCATTCCTAGGGTTATATCCCAAAGAGATCATAGAAGTGGGAGGAAGACCTATATGTACAAAAAATGTTTATAGCAGCTCTTTTTGTGGTGGCAAAGAATTGGCAATTAAGGGGGTGCCCATCTATTGGGGAATGGCTGAACAAGTTGTGGTATATTCATGTTATGGAATACTATTGTGCTATACGAAACAAGGAGCAGACGGTCTTCTTATTTACCTGGAGAGGCTTATGCGAACTGATGCTGAGTGAGAAGAGTAGAACCAGGAGAAATTTGTAAACAATTACAGACACAGCGTATGTGTGATGACCAACTTTGATAGACTGGACTCTTCTCAGCAATGCAGTGATATAAGTCAATCCCAAAAGAGTCATTCTGGAGAGAAATGTGTGCATCCAGAGAAAGAACTAGAAAGAACTGAATTTATATCCAGATGGAAGCAAAATACCTGATCTTTTTCCTTTTCTTGTTTGGTTTTATGTCCTCTTTACCATGTTTCATTCCATCTGATACAATCCGTCTTTATAACCTGACTAATGTATAATGTGAAAGTATTTACAGATCCTATACTTGACTATATGCTTCCATGGAGGGGGGGAGGGGAGGGAAGGGGACAAAACGTGAAACTCAAGGAATTGTGGAATTGAATCCTGTAAACTAAAAGGAAACAAAGAAATTAATTAAAAAAAATAAGCAGTGGCTAGGTGGCACAGTGAATAGAACACCTGCCCTTGGAGTCAGGAGGACCTGAGTTCAAATTTGGACTCAGACACTTAACACAAAAAAACTAGCCATGTGACCTTGGGCAAGTCACTTAACCCCAATTGCCCTACTTTCCCCCCCTCGAAAAAAAGAAAAAGTAAAAAAAAGTACTCAATAAATGTTTATTAACCTCATTGACTTTGAATTATAAATGGTAAAATAGATAACTTTAATTCCATGAAACTGAAAAAAAAAACCTTTTTGTGCAGACAACATTAATGCATATCTTATCATATTCTTATCGTAGGATGAGAAGGGCAGTGTTTGGGGAAAAACCTATGTTTGTATTAAATTTCTCTGATAAAGATTTGTTATGCAAGATATGTAAACCATTTCTAATCAGATAAACAACTAATAGAAATGCAAAAAAAATGGCAGCACTCAGTTTTGAAGGGATTATGGGATAATAGGCACAATAATTTGTATTGTCAGAGCTGTAAAATGCTGAAGTTATGCAAATAAAGTGACTGACAAGTCCTTACCTTTTCAATCAGAGATTCCATTAATGGAGGAAACCATTGATAAGAAGAAAATCCCTGTATACACAAAAATTTTTATAGAAGCATTTTTTTTTGTGATAGCAAAGACTTGAAAACACAATAGATGCTCATCAGTTGGGGAATAGCTAAACGAGTTGTTGTATATGAATGTAATGTAATATTACTGTGCTTTGAGAAATGATATATGTGATGAATGCAGAGAAGTATGGAAAGACCTACATAGACTTCTGCAGAATGAAGTAAGCAGGGCCAAGAAGTCAATATACACAATGATCTCAACAATGATGGAAAGAACAACTACTATGAAACAATCAAAAGTGAATGTTGCAAAATTATAAAGATCAAGCATGACTCAAATGAAGAAATATGAAAAGATACTCCCAAAACACCACTTAATGGAGGTAAAGGTCCACAGGTGTTATATATTGCACCTATTTGGGTCTTTTTTCAATGCACTGATTTGTTGTTCTGATTTTTTCCTCTTTATTTTCTTTCATTTTCTTTGCTCTTTAAAATATACTATTTGTCAGATGTGGTGGTTCTATATGAAGAAGATGGAGAGAGATAGTGGATACATCTTTGCAAAAATCTAAAAAACAAAAGACATTAAAAAACTTATTTTACAAATGAATTACTAGGGTTTGAGAAAAATGAAATAAATAAGCTCAGAAGAAGAGCCTAACTCCACAAAAGTTTCAAGTAGTCTCAAAGAAAAGAATGACTTGGCCCCAAGGATTATAAAAGCATCTAAAAGTAATGAAGTAAGGGATAAAAAATGAAAGAAGACCACTAGAGAAAAATAAATTGGGAAGAAAATAAATAGCTTAATATAGAAGATAGAGAACTATATGAAAGTAACCTATAGCCAGACAAATAGAATGGTGCACTCAGAACTATGTATAGAACTCTATGAGCCATCAAGAAATGTTAGAACAAGCTTATTTCCACATGGCTTTATTCAATTGATGTTCATCTTTTAGAATTACTTTTCTGCTAGGATAAATAGTCATTTAATCTCACAAATTTATTGTTAGAAGGCAGACAGAAAAGAAGGAAGGAAGGAGGGAAGGAAGAAAGGAAAGAAGGAAGGAAGGAAGGAGAGAAGGAAGGAAGGAAGATAACTAAAAGATAATCTTTCCATTGTGCTAAAATAGGACTCATCCCTCTTCCTATGACAACCAATGCTCACATACCTCTTGGTGTTGAAGCAGAAGTAAGTAAATGAAAAAACATTCATTTACAACTTGCTATGTGCCAAGCACTATTTTAAGTTCTAGGGGTAAAATTAGAAAAAAATGAGATAATCCCTTAGGAGTTCACAGTCTAATTTGGGGAGTCAATAAATAAAAATTAGCTACAGGGAAGATGGAAAAACTAAGAGGTCCTAGGGTTATATATTGGGATAGATGATAAGGCCCAGAGATCCTTAGGTTATGTAAATAGGTGTATCAGCAATGCCATATTCACAATGCCTATGGAAATTACAGATATGCTGATATAATTATCCATCACAAAATACATCAGGCTTGCCATATGGGGGAATAAGCTAGAAAATTTATTAAAATACCAAAAAGACTGAGTCCCAAAACCAGAAAGTGAAAGCCATCAGAGTAGTTATGACATTGGCACAGGTAGATAAAGTAGAAAGCACCCACATTCTCAAGCCTTTAAAACAGAACAGGCTACCTCAGGCAAAGGTCCTCCTCTCCCCACTCACAGCAACCACCCAGTGTCCAGGAAGCGTGCTCCCAGCAGCTCCAGCCCCTGGCAGTCCTCAGCAGGAGTCCTTAGCAGAAATTCTGGCTGACTCAAAAAGGGCTTTGCACTGCCGCTGCCTCTGCTGCTGCTGCCGCCGTCGCCGCCACTGCTAGCCATCGCAAGCCACCACAGGAACTCTAGCTTGGCTTCCACTTCCTCTTGCTCCATCCCTTCCTGCTATGTCAGCAAGTCCAATGGGGCATGGAAGATCTTTAAATCCAATAACTCTTACATTCAGCCCCAAGATCTTTCATGTCCCTTACTTGGCAAAAATACAGTAGGAATAACTGGTGTCAACAAAATTTCACAACAATATAACAAGAATAGCACACAATAAACACAGAAAACCATATTTTAGGGTAGGGCTTAAGCACAAGCTCCCCATCATTCTCCCCACCCCGAACAAATGGGGCCCCAAAATCTTGTGGTAAGGGGTGAAGGTCTCTTCTTCCATGGCTACTTGCTGCTGAAATCGGATGTAGAGCTGTCCCTGTCCTGAGGGTTCCCATTTGAAAGGTCAGTTCTTAATATGCTTGATGCCAGGTCCAAGGGTGACACATCACAGTTTCAGACAGGGGGTGACATCCAGCTTAAGCTATCAGGGATCTACAGGTGGAGGGTACCAAGCCTGCAGAAACAAATCTAGCAAACAAGGTGAACAGACAAAAAAATCAAGAAGAAGCAAAGAGACAATAACCAGATTATTGTAGCCTCACTCACGGTAGAATAAATGAGTTAAGGGTACAATTTTGTAATCATCTTCTCCAGAATAAACAATAGTTACAGTGTTATCCCTCCCATGTGCTATAATCTCTGCAGCCTTTGGAACATCATCTGGCTTCCGTTTTACCCATACGTTAGCTCCTGATTTTATTCTATCGGTAGAACCAAATCCTTCAGTTCCTGTGACAGTTATTTTGGAAGGAGGGTCAGTTTTTACAAGTGGTATTGTTTTACAAGGAACGATAATTACTTGAACTATCGTATCATTTTTGTGAATCTGTATGGGCCCTTCACCTAAATTATGGAATGTTACAACAATTTCTCCTTGATAATTAGAATCTATTACTCCAGCCAATACGTGTATTCCTTGAGCTGCTAATCCTGATTTGGGTAAAATCTGTCCAAAGTGATTTTTAGGGATTCTTATGCATATCCCAGTAGAGATTTTTCTTATTTCTTTTCTGTCCAACCAAAAGTCCTCTAAACAATGTAAATCATACCCCACCGAACCAGGTGTTCCTGGGTACAGTGCTGGGACATCTGGACTCAAGGTCCAATACTCAATATTGAGGACCTTATGTGTTTGTTGTTTTCTAATTTGCAGATTGGGATTATCATTCTGGCTAGAGGTGTACTTCCTCCCAATGGTCTATTATTCAAATTATGCAAAGCCAGGAACAAATTATCCTTCCAATGTTGATATGAATTATTGGAACTTAACTTCCTCAACTGTTCTTTCAGTAATCCATTCATTCTTTCAATTAACCCAGATGCTTCTGGATAATATGGAATATGATATATCCATTCTATATTGTTTAGTATACAATACTTCTTCATTTCATTGCCTTTGAAATGTGACCCATTGTCACTTTGAATCTGCATTGGGTTTCCATAATATAGACTTATGAGATCTAGAGTTTTACAAGGGTTTTTCTGGGTTGCATTCTTATAAGGACAAGCTACTAGTACACCTGAATAGGTGTCAACACAAGTACATATAAATCTGCATCCTTTATCCAGTGGTAGTGGACCAATATAATCTATTTGCCAGATTTGGGCTGGGACTTTTCCTCTTGCTATCTCTCCAGTTACTACCCGAGGAACAGTTCGTTCCTTTTCCAATTGAGATATATGACATTCTTCTGCTATCTGTTTTAACAGTGAATGAGAGATACTAATACCTCGATCTTGTGCCCACTGGTGTGTGGCCTGGACCCCCAAATGGCCTGCTGTTTGATGGACCCATTTTGCTAATACCAGATCATCAGTTTTTGTCAAAGTAGGGACAATATGTTCAGTAGCAATCTTTGCCAGTCGATCAGCATGAGCATTGTACTCACGTTCTGGTGTGGTGGGGGCCACGTGAGCATCTACATGAAAAACTGACAAGTCAGTGACCATAGACATGTTCCAGATATCTTCCCATAATTCTTTGCCCCAGATTTGTTTGCCATGAATTTTCCAATTTTCATTTTTCCACATGGGCATCCATGTAGCTAACCCATTAGCTACTGCCCACGAATCAGAGTGAATATATGACACTGTCCTCCTTGTTCTGTTTTGATGGCTTGATATACTGCCATAAGTTCAGCATATTGGCTACTTGCACCTATCCCAGTACTTTCCAAAGTCCTTCTAGTACATGGGTTATAGGTCACTGCTTTCCAATGTCTTTTTTGCCCCAAATATTTTGCTGTCCCATCAGTAAACCATGCATGTCTCTTTTGTTCCTCAGTTAATACATCATATCCCTCATTCCATTTTACAGCAGACTGTACTAACTGTTGCTTTGGCTCAGGGGGTGTGTCATTCCTCTCAATTTCTATGTTTGCTACAGATTCATGTAGAGCAGAGACTCCGCTTTTGCCTGATTTCGCTCTATTTTGAATATACCACTTCGATTTGATTATACTAGCCTCTTGGGCATGTCCAATTCTGTGAGAAGCTGGGGTACGCATTACCCAGGTCATAATTGGGATTCCAGGTCTTAATATCACTTTATGGCCCACAGTCAGTTGTTCAGTCTCCACCAAAGCCCAATATGCAGCTAACAACTGCTTTTCAAAAGGTGTATACTGGACTCCAGATGAAGGGAGTTTCCTACACCAAAATCCCAAAGGTACATTTTGGCTTTGTTGTTTTTGCCATAAGCTCCAGTTTGCATAATCATCTTGTACAGTCACTTGCAATTCCACTGGACCATTTTGCGTGGGCCACAAATCTAGGGCCAATTGTATGGCAACCTTGGCTTCTTCAAAAGCTTTACTCTGCTCAAGTCCCCAATTGAATTCATATTTCTTCTGTGTGACTCTATATAAAGGTTTTAAAATATGTCCCAAATGTGGAATGTGGTGACTCCAGTATCCAAACAATCCTATGAACTTTTGGGCCTCCTTCTTATTGGTAGGGGTAGGAAAATCCTGAATCTTTTGTTGGGATTGAGGAAGAATCTCCCATAGCCCCTTGTTCCATTGTATACCCCCAAATTTCACATTTTGAGCTGGTCCTTGAACCTTTGCAGGGTTAATTTCCCACCCTTTACTTTTCATATGCTCAATTAGAAGGGTCAAACTCCTTTCCACTTCTTTCACATCTTTTCCCTGTATCATGATATCATCAATGTAGTGGGTAAGCTGTACACCAGGTAGCTTTAATTCATCCAACTGTTCAGCCACAATCCTGTGACAAATAGTGGGGCTACATATGTACCCTTGTGGCAAGCGGGTAAAAGTATATTGTGTACCCTGCCAAGTGAAAGCGAAGTGGTCCCATTGTTTAGGGTCTATTGGGATGGTGAAGAAGGCATTTGCCAAGTCAATAACTGCATACCAAGTCCCATCATATTTCTGGATCCTTTCTATTAAGGTGATGGTATCTGGAACAGCAGCATACAAAGAAGGAGTCACCTTATTCAACTGTCTATAATCCACAGTCATTCTCCATGTCCCATCTGATTTGCTTACTGGCCAGACAGGATCATTCCATCTTGTGGTTGTAGGGACTAACACTCCTGCTTCAACATATTCCTTTATATATAGTAGTGGTAATTTCATCTTGCCCACCTGGCACACGATACTGTTTTAAAGTAATTACTTCAGAAGGTTCAGGTAAAGTGATTGGGTCCATTTTTAGTTTTCCCACTAAAACTGTATGAATTCCTATCTTCCTCACAGCAAATTGGTATCTTCCTTCAGGTAAATTCAGAGTCATGCCTCTCAATACATCTATTCCAATGATGTATTCAGGAATGGGTACAACAACCAAAGTATATTCTTTCTTAGGTAACTGCCTGATTTTCATTGTTATTTTAACCTGTCTGGCTGATATTTCAGCACCTCCTAGACCTGTGATGGTAATAGGAGTTCCATGTTTAAACTTATCAGGGTTTCCATAGATAGAAGTGTGGCCTCAGCCCCAGTATCAAGCAATGCCCTAGTCACAGTAGTTGAGCCATTCTTCCAATATATTGTTAAACCAATATAGGGTCTGCAATCTCTTCTGTATATTTCTTTTATCTGGGCTGGGGCTTGGCCTATCTCCTATTCCCCCTGAAGGTGGGGCAAACTTGGATACAAAGATTCAGATTCAGAAATACCTGCAGGGGTGGTTCCTGCTTCCCTGTTCATTCTAATGCTAAGTACCTTTTCTTAGTACAGCTTATGCGGCTCTTCAGTTGGAATACCATCTATTCTTCTAAAATCCACCTCTGCTCTTAATAGAGCAGTAAACAGTTCCCTTCTTGTTGGTCTATTTTGTCTCTGAATCCTCTGGCTGTTTACTCTTCTCTCTCGAGGCAATTTGTCTTTTTCCCATTCTCCTAAATCACTTAATTGTGAAATCTTATCCAGCACCTCTGAAAGAGGGTGCCCTATTTCTCCAATTAATAGAGTCAGAATTAGGTGCTTATATGCAGGAGGAGCAGTCTTCACTATGATATTTCTATGAGGAACTCCTAGGGGGGTATCATAATATGCATTTGCATCTCCAATCAGGATAGCAGTTTTCATTACCTCCTCCTTTAGCTTTCTCATACAGTCTCTAAGTGAGTACTAGGGTCTGTCTCCCCTAGGCCACATAGATTCAGTAGGATATTGCTTTTTGCATCTTTCTGCAGCTAAAGCTAGCAGATTAGTTTTGTTTGCACCTCCTTGCATATGGTGATCCCTAAAAGCCTGGTGTACAAAAGGATTCTGACTGATACTTATGAATTTTAAACAGTCCTCATTGTCCAGTGTTATTCCTCTGGGGCCTTCATCAGTGATTCTTACTATCCAAGAAACTAAAGACTCCCCCATTCTTTGGGTAAATCTACTCAATATATCAGTGATCTCCTGCTGAGTGAAATCCTCAATTATCTCCCTGGACTCTGTTTTGCCTCGGTGGTTCTCCTGTCTTCTTCTTCGTATGGGGAGAGCTTCTACATTAGAAGACTCCTCATCTAACCTTGCTCCATTCTCCTCACACACATTCTCCTGGAAGCTGTCAGGGCAACTCTGCACAGCCTGTACAAAAGCTGCATGCACATTCCTTCTGCTAGTTTTTTGCTTCCTTTTAGCTACATGAACAGTAGCTTGCTCCTGGACCACATGAGTTCCTCCAGTTTGCTCTTCTGAGAGCTGTGACACAGAAGAATCCTCAGGCAAACCAGCTGACTCCCTAGCCATCTGGAGCTCTTTCCTCCATCAGCTTATCCCTACTTTTACACATAAGGTGATAACTTGTTAGCAGCACCCAGCCTCTCCTGCACACTCCTGCCAGTTCTTTGCCTGGTTCTATGGGTATTGCTTTCAAACATCTTTCCAAATCTCCAGGTTCTCCCTCTTTTAGCCTTGGTTCCCAGTTTTCACAGAGCCCTGTGCTTTTAGCCCATTCTCTGGCTAGAGAGGAATAAGGCAAATTCTCCCATCCTGGAATAGCCATTTCTCCCTCTAAAGCCCCACTGCTTCCAAATAGAGGCCTGACATTTTGTGATCCCATCCTGGTCACCAAATGTATTACCAATGCCATATTCACAATGCCTATGGAAATTACAGATATGATGATATAATTATCCATCACAAAATACATCAGGCTTGCCATATGGGGGAATAAGCTAGAAAATTTATTAAAATACCAAAAGACTGAGTCCCAAAACCAGAAATTGAAAGCCATCAGAGTAGTTATGACATTGGCACAGGTAGATAAAGTAGAAAGCACCCACATTCTCAAGCCTTTAAAACAGAACAGGCTACCTCAGGCAAAGGTCCTCCTCTCCCCACTCACAGCAACCACCCTCCGTCCAGGAAGTGTGCTCCCAGCAGCTCTGGCCCCTGGCAGTCCTCAGTAGGAGTCCTTAGCAGAAATTCTGGCTGTCTCAAAAAGGGCTTTGCACTGCTGCTGCCTCTGCTGCCGCTGCCGTCGCCGCCACTGCTAGCCATCGCAAGCCACCGCAGAAAGTCTAGCTTGGCTTCTGCTTCCTCTTGCTCTGCCCCTTCCTGCTACGTCAGCAAGTCCAATGGGGCATGGAAGATCACATAACCCTTACAATAGGTCAGAAGACCAGCAAAGAACTACAAGGTCTAAAAGCAGGGTAGGTAGTAAGGTCTAGAGGACCTTAGTAGATAGAAGCAAGGCCTGGTGGTCCTACGGGAAGGAACAAAATTGTTGCTTCCATTTTATCCAAGCCCTATAAGGAGTCAAGCATCCTAGATAAAAAGAGAAGGGAAGGGAAGAGTGTACTCCTACTTGTGTCAAGTCTTTGTGCTGCCTGACCATCATGCCCATATAGGTTCTATGATAGTCCTGGTTTGAGAGGAAGGAACAAAAAGGAGAGATGAAGTAGAGTGTCCCTGGAAGCATTTGAAGGAGTGAGGGCATGGTACTCTACATATATACATGGTACTCTACAATTTGAAGGGGCTACCTCCTTTAAGGACAATATAGCAAGGAATCCCACATATAGAGGTAGTGGGATTCCATCTCTCATAGATAACATCTCCATTGAATGGGTGGAGGGTAGCTCTAGTATCCATGTCTAATGAATGGATGAGCTTATACTAGAATTGCTCCATGGAGTATGAGTACCCCACAGAAGAATGCTCTTTCCTGGGCTTGGCTCATATTTGCCTCAAGGGCTTATTTCAGTTAATTAGAGGGATGACATAAATCATATATCTCTGCTTATAGGCTTTCCTGTTTATGGGGAGTTTATATTTTCCTCAGAGTATGATCACAGTACATCTTTCCTGTTCATAGGACTTTCAATGGGATTAGTGCCTACTCGACTAGCACTTCATCTGAATCAGAAATATGTTTCTCTTCTCTTTAAAGGGATCAAAACTTTTTACTGAATATCTACTTGCTATTATTATTAGTTATATCAGGTAAGAATTTGTCAGTCATTTGATTTTTTAAAGAACATTCATGATAATAGTGGAATAGTTGGGGAATGGAATAAACTTGAATGGAAGGTAAATACTATCTACTTTTGGTTGCAGCTGGGAGTACCATGTCTTCCCCTCACTTTCTGCCTCTTCTCCTATTTGATGGAGAAAATAGGGTGGAGCAGATAACAAGCCATCATACTATTGTGAAGGAAGGAGGAAGGGAGCTAGTGTCTAGAAATGAAACCCAACTCAATCCCACCACCTAATCTTCTTACAACAATGTGTCTCACAAGATGCTATGGTAATGGGATTTGAAGATCTTCCATGCCCCTTGAACTTGCTGACATGGCAGTAAGGGGTGGGGCAGGAAGGAGCTGGAGCTGAGTAGGAGCTAGCCTGGTGACTGGAAGAGGCAGCGGCAGTGGTGCTAACTCTTTTTTTTGAGCCAGTCAGAATTTCTGCTGGGGACTCCTGCTTAGGACTACCAGGGGACTGGAACTGCAGGGGGCCAGAGCTGCTGGGAGTGAGCTGCTTGAAGGCTGAACAGTTGCCATGAGTGAGGAGAGGAGGATCTTTGCCTGAGGTAGCCTGTTCTGTTTAGAAGGCTTGAGAATGTGGGTGTTTACCACATTAACTATGTGTGCCAACTCCATGGCTACTGTGATGGCTTTGACTTTCTGGTTTGGGGACTCAGTTTTCTGGTATTTGCATAAATTTCTAGCTATGTCCCCTATGTAGAGAGCCTGTTACATTTTGTGATTGACAACCATATCAGCATATTTATAGTTACTGTAGGTATTGTGAATATAGCATTGTTGATACACAAGATAGAGAATGAACTTCTACTTTCCCTTTCTTGGAAGCCTCCAAAGCAAATTCACCAAACTGGTGAATTCTGGGGCAGTTTTTTTTTCTTTTTGTAATCTAATATCTCCAAAGCAACATTCTCTGGGAGGGGAGCCTAGGAGGCCCAAATATTATCTATTGCCTCCTCCCAAGTCTTTGTGCCCCTTTCATCCAAGGCATACTTCCTCTTCTTCTCCTCTTCCCCATCCCCCACCCACATCTATCCCTGTATTATGCTCTGTACTAATTGAAGTTTGCTTTTGGGACCTGACAACTGGTTCATGTTTAGCTATTTTCTTTTTTTTTTTGCTTTTTGGAGGGCAGTTGGGGTTAAGTAACTTGCCCAAGATCACACAGCTAGTTTTTGTGTGTATGTGTTAAGTATCTGAGGCCAGATCTGAACTCAGGTCCTCCCAATTCCAGGGCCGGCACTCTACTCACTGTGTCACTTAGCCGCCCCCGATGTTTAGCTATTTTCAATTCTTAGAGAAGAGGGTGATTGATCCAAGAGAAGCACAATGTTTTCAAAACTGAGGCTGGGTCAACTTTTTCAGTTTAAATAGATATTGATTTTTCACTTTTCTAGCTACAGAGAAAAGAGGAAGGAGAGAGAGGGTTAGTTATTCATGCAGTGGGCATAAACTGTATTTAATATTATGCTTCATAAAGTGTTTCATGTTGTTGGCAATGTAATCTAGTCAGTGGAATGAGAAATGGGAAAGAAGGGGTCTGTGGTATTAGTGTTCTAAATCTAGAAACCAGAAATCCTTTGGATTCTATTTTGAGCTCAATCCCAGATTTGTTGTCTCTGGCCTTGCTTAATTTTTCTGTGTTACTCATTCTTCTTTGGAAAACAGGGAAGAGGGTGTATGTTTGAATTGATATTACAGGATTTGAATAAATATAAACTTTGTTTCTGATGTCACCTTAGCATTCTTGAGTGTCTTCCTGACTTAGTCACTCTCATGTTGACCTTTCCCACTTTTGGTCAAGACCCCATCACAACCTCCACCACTCTAACTCCCACACTCTGGATCTTTCCCACCCTTCTCTCTGGCATGTTATAGAACTAGCAGGAATTATCTAGTGCTACTCTTAGGGCATCCAGGAGGTGCAGTGGACAGAACTCTGAGCTTAGAATCAGAAGACTTATCTTCACGAGTTCAAATCTGGCTTCACAGACTAGCTTTGTGGCCCTGGGCAAGCCACTTAACCCTGCTTGTTTCATTTTCCTCATCTGTAAAATGAGCTGGAGAAGGAAATGGCAAACCATTACAATATTTCTGCCAAGAAAACCTCAAATGGGGTCACAAAGAGTTGGACATGACCAAAAAATGACTTAACAAAAGTGTTACCCCTTCATTTGACAGATAAGGAAACTAAGGCCCAGTGACATGGCATAGCTTTCCTAAGTCACAGTGACAGGTTCCAAATTTAGTGGTATAACTAGGGTTAGAACCCAGGTCTCTCAATTCCCAATGTAGTTTGGTCTTACTACATCATGGTGCCTTTCAATGTCTTACTCTAAACTCTGGCCACCTAGTCAACTAATCTTAATGGGGTCCTCAGAAGTTGGCAACTATTAATTTGTGAATATATTACAACTGGGTTTTTATGGAACTGGTGAACTAACCTAAAAGTGTCTCTAGTTGTGGAATTTAGGATATCATGATATATCTGTAGCTGACTTCCAGGAGCAGAGAGATCTTAAAACCATAGCCTTTAGCTTATTCCACTTGGCCACACCTGAGTGAAAGGTCATCTGTCAAAAAGTTAGTCACCAAGAGTTTTAATGTATGAATGAGAGGTAATTTTGGAGGGCATTTATATTTTAGAATTGTCCTCTGTAGTCTTTTCAAAATACTTAAATTGCATTTGCTAAACAAGAATTATATTTATCCTAAGTAAAAACTGGTAGTATGACTTAGGTGTCAACTTTAGATTCAGTCAATAATCATTTGTTAAGCATTGAAGACACAAAGAAAGGCAAAAGAAGGAAAGGGCTATTTATCTGCCACATTATAGAGAGATAGTATTAGTTTTGTTCAGGTTAAATATGAGGTATTTTATTTTTAAATTTTAATTCTGTAATTAGTTCTATTTATTATATATATTATATTATTTGCATATTAGCTATAGAATTAGTAAATAATAGTTAGGACTGAGCAGTCTTAGGATGAGCATTTAGGTTTCGTATTCCAGAGTATTTTACTCATGATCTTGACTATAGGAAAAATTATTCCAATTATAAGATTTAGAGTTACAAGTGATAGATTTTTTCCATAGTCTTGGTCATATTTTTTTTTGTTTTTGTTTTCAAACAATTTTTTTATTTTTTGAACGACAAAGTTAACAGATACTAAAACATTTTCTTACATAAAGCAAAAATGAAAAAAAAATATATCAAATTGCAACTACCTACTGCTTATAGCTTACTTTTTTTTTTACTTCTAAGATGTTACAATTTAACTTTTGGATCTGTTCTGATTGCCTGTCCTATTGTTCTTGTCATTTAAAAAATGCTCAATGACTTTCCTTCTTTATTATTGTTTTGGGGATCACAGCCTTTAGTCTCCCTCGGGTGACAGGTTTTGTACAGGGACATTCAGGTGTTTTGTTGGAAAGTGTCATTTGTGTCTAAACACAATTTCTCTGAAGAGGGAAAAAACACACAGAAAGACAGAAAAGTATGAACAGGATTGTTTCACAAAACAAAAATTAAATGCATATAAGAATCAAGCAGGCCAGATTGGCCCAGCAACATGTATATGAGAGTGAGGGAGGTATGACAAAGACATGAAATGAAACAGATTTGTATTATTACATGACCTTGTTTGTACTATCAATGGCAGGGGAAGTACCACATTTGAACTCTCAGTACTCTATCTGATGCACCATATGAAGAAATAGAAATAAAACCAAGCCTCAGAATACTACATCATCTACTAGATCAAAGAACATTACAAGATGAGCATACCCACAGAAAACAGAACATAGCCAGTGTACAAAGAAGGGACTATGAGGGACAGCCCACACAATTTAGAAAAAGGCCCCAAGCAGATTGGCACGGAATGGACAACTCACACAGGATTCTAAGGCATGGATGGATTGTGAGTGGTTATCAAGTGGAGAGAGTGCCCCATCAACAAGAAGTACAAATAGCAGAGTAAGGAGAATGCATATTACCCAGATTACGGTAGTTAGATGGTAAGAGCAGGGAGTTAATGCCTTAGACGAGCCATGAATGTTCACAAAGATCTAGGCCTAGAGGTGAAAATAAGGAAGAAGAGTACAGGGTACCATGTATGTAGGAAACGGGGAAGTACATTAAGTGATCTCAAGGGAGTCCACCATAAAATGGTCATTTTCAACTGCAACATTCTCTCTGAAGCTGAATGGCTGTGTCTTGTGGATATCCATGAACTACAAAGGATTCAGATCACAGTTGACTGAAAAGTAATGGAGAGAGCCATGGCATGGAGAAGCAGGCTGCAGCACAAGACCATCGATGATCTGCCTACAAGAACATTGTTAAGGATCTCACTATCTTAATTACCCTACTTTTTCCTCATTTGTCTTTTCCCAGGAGATCTGTATAAATAGGCTGTCTTTCTTTATGGCAAATGCATGCCAACATTCATGGGTGTCGGACGTATCTGCGACTCTTGATGATAGGCAAACTGTGGTAGCAGAAGTCATCAGAAACAGCAGTCAGGAACTCTCCATTCTGATACTTGCTCTGCCACCAACTGGCTCTGAGAACACTGGGCAAGGCACTTAATTTGTCTTGGATGCAACTTATCATCTGTAGTGGGGTTTAGTTCATTGGCCTTCAGTTTTGCTCCTCCACTGAGACTTCTGTTTCTTATATCTTTACCTCCTTGTAGGCTTTCTAAATCTCTTGATGATCCTTTTTTGTTTCTGTTACTGTTTTACCGTATAGGTCAGTCTTTCTCCTTTTAATAAAATAAACACTAATGGTGGGCTAATTCATTTTAGTAATCAATATTCTATACTAGGCTTTTTTTTTGTTTGTTTTGGAAGGAGGCAGGGACACCTCCAATGTCTCTCTTTTATTGAAGGACTACATCTTTTTGTTGATGGTTACTATCAGGTATATAGGGCATAACATTTTTGATTGTTGCTTGAGATGCTTTTCAGGGAAAAAAAAACTGTGTCACTGTCTTCTGTGTGGTTTCTTGTGAGTGTGAATAAGTCTTTTGCTTAAAGTTCTTTTTTCTGGTTATATGTGGCATTTGTTGTTAGTATCTGGGCTATTCATTCTTAAACACTGTACACCTCAAGCATGAAAACAGGGATTTTGTTCTCTTGAAATGACCTGTAAATTCTTTTGATGTTTTGTTTTCAGTGTTAAAGAGTTCTGGACAGGTTTATCACACTATTTCCTATACTAAGGTGATCATATTTTTCATGTTATTCTGAGAGTCTTTGATCTTTAAATTGTCTCTGGTCAAGGTCAATGGTTTTAGTATGTATAGAGCTTGTATTAATTTATTTGCATTTTATGCTTTTATTCTGTCAGTTGTTTTCTCTTTAAGTATTTTTGTAAGCCAAATCTGTTCATGTCTCATGTCTTTGGAGAAGCCTTCCATGAATAAGGACATTTTTTCTGTTAAGCAAATTTTTTTTTTTATCAAGAGCCATAAATTCTGCTATAGAATCATCTCTAAAGTCTTATGGATTTCCTCTATTTTTTGAACCGTTCTGGAATCTCTTGCTGTTGTTCAGGCTTTTTGGGTTCTACAGGTCTCTGGTAGATTTTTTTTTATCAGGCACTGTTTCATTTTTTCTTTGATGGTGTACTATTCATTTGTTTTTTTTTTTTAATAATTTTATAGTTCTCATTCAAATTCTTTATTCAGGTTCTAGGTTTTTTTTTTTTTTAAAGCAATCGGGGTAAAGTAACTTGCTCAAGGTTACACGGGCAGTTATTTCTGGGTGTGGTGCTAAGTATCTGAGCCTGGATTTGATCTCCAGGTCATCCCGACACTGGAGCCGGTGCTCTCACTCACTGAGCCACTGTAATGGGAATGCAAATTTGGAAGATCTTCCCTGCCCCTAGGCTAAAGTGCACCTGAAGCCTGGAGTGGGAGGCTTGTTTTTCAGTTGATACTTTTTGATTGGCCAGTGGGTCAATAAGGTTGTTACATTCTCTGAGCCAGGAGACAGCTATATAAGCCCTGATGTGTACCTTTGTTTTGGGACTCACTTTGAGAAGTGTTCTGTGATTTGATCTGAATTCTGGGAAGCCGTTGTTGAGAGTCCCCCAGCTTTGAAAAACCCAGATGTGGAAACCCAGATGTTGACTGGGTATGGATGTAATGGTTGGACAGTTTGGAAATCTGTCTACTTGATCTGTTCCTGTCTTGATAATTCTGCCTGTATGCTTTGAAGTTCGGGGTGCTGACCTTTTTCCCCTGAACAAGGTAAACAATATCTGTCTGACTGATTAAAGTAAGCTTGTTAACCCATTTTGAGTTGCTTTCCTTTAACAAAGCAGATCCAAGAACCTGTATTGGCAGACACCCTAGAGATGCTGGGGTGCTTGCCACTACACAACCTAGGGG
Source organism: Petaurus breviceps papuanus (assembly GCF_028583685.1). Lineage (NCBI taxonomy): Eukaryota > Metazoa > Chordata > Mammalia > Diprotodontia > Petauridae > Petaurus > Petaurus breviceps. The sequence goes on from NW_027187315.1 coordinate 9,694,464, forward strand.
CAGGGAAGATCTTCCAAATTTGCATTCCCATTACAGCCACCTGACCGCCTCTTGGGTTCTAGGTTTTTAATAACTTTTCTACCTCCTGATATTGTTGGTATTTGTGCCTTTTAAAAAAAATGTCTTTATCCATTACTTTTTTTCTTCCTCTCTCTTTAATGGTGGCTACACTGCCTGGGCTGGATTGTAAAACTGTTAATCTCATGCCAAGTTGAGGGATTCAGTGCTCAGTAGTAGATGTCCTTACCCTGGGCAGAGTCTGGGGAAAAGAGAGGTGTCTTTAAAAGAGGGAGGTTGGACTGTGTGATTTTTAGGTATCTTTTGGGTCTTTTAAGGACACAGTGTCTCCTGTTACCAAAGCACACCAATGTTACATAGCATAGTTATTAAAAATCCATTTTTGTATGCGGGGGTTAAGATTTTACTGATTCCCCAACACTAAATAAAGTAAAAAGGAGAAAATGCCAAGGAAGTAATACATAACTAGAAAAACTGGGTTTGGATTTCAGGTCTGTAGAACTAAGATTTGTTTTGAAGGCAGGCAGGAAAAAAAAAAAAAACAAAGGCTGTATAGTGATGTTCATGAAAAGGACTGGGTGGACAGATGTTTAAGATCATCAAAATAATGCCAATATTAAGTGCCTTCATCCTCATACTGCCTGCCCTTCAATGTGCAGATGCTGTCAATCAGGGGAGGGATTAGTCATCAAGAAGAGGCAGCCAGAATGCCATGTTACAACATGCACTGGCAAAAGTCATGAATTTAGGATTGAATTATAAGCGGGTTATAGGACCCGTATTCTTCCCATCCAACACAGCCACCTTAACTCCAGTTTCTCCATTCCAGACATGGACCTTACCATCTTCAGAGCCAATCATAATAAACAGAATCTGGAGTGAAGGAAGCCTCCAGTGGGAGACTCAGGCTGTTGCTATACACTGTAAATGTCTGGGTCACTATTCCATTAAAGGCATCCATCAAGTGGATCAATTTGCCATTAGTACGTATAAGGATGAGTTTGCCATCCTTGCTGAATTTTAAGTCTATCCACTCACAGGTCTTTTCACACTGCATTCTGAAGGCTGAAAAAGGCCCCTTATAAAAGAGCGGAGATCATAAAGTTTAACCACTTCGGAACTGACTCCTGTGGCAAAAATTAGCCCTTCTGGGTCAAAAGAGCAGATTGGCTTTCTCTGATTCTCAGATTCATTAAGCCCTGACAGTTAGGAAATCGGATGGTTTTATCTATAGACCCAGAGAGAAAGGTCTCATCTGCTGGTGACATGAACAAGGCTATCACATGCTTGTTGTGCCCATGGAAGTGTCTAATGTATTTGTTTTCAGGCAAGGACAGATATCTGATTGCATTATCTATTTTGTTACAGCTGTATATTACAGTGCTTTCTTACCATGTGTATTTGATTATGTCTACACCGTATTTCTTACTGTACAGTGTTCTCTTTGGTTTGCCCTCTTGACAGTCGTACATGATGATGACATCATCACTGTTGCTTGAGACAACTGTCTCACCATTGGGACTGGAGTCAAAATTGTTGATTTTGTCTGTGTTCTCTAGGAACACCTTGGCTACTGGAAGCTCTGCATAACAATGTCAGTCAGCTTTATGGTTCTGCAGGCGTGGCTGGCTGAACCACACCTAACAAGGCTGCCAAGGAGAAAATAGGAGAATGGGAAGGTCTTTGAGTTATGACTGCTCTTCTCTTTTCCAGGCCTAGACTGCCCACCAACTTCTTCCACAGATGCCTCTGAGGAGAAGTGGCTGGCCACCGCTACCTCAGAGGCTCTGGCAACTAGTCAATCTTGGTCATATTTAAAAAATTCTTTTTTAGTTAACAAATGTTCATTTTCTCTCACTCTTGGACCTATTGAAAAAAAGAAGAAAAACAAAACTCTTATAAACAAAGATGTTTATAAAAACATAAAAGCCCAGCAAAAAAAAAAAATAATGTCCATATTGGCCATACCAAAGAAATGCTTGTCTCATTCTGCATCTTGAGTCCATCAGTTTTCTATTAAGAAGTAGGTAGTATGTTTAATCATTAGTCCTCTGAGTTTATGACTTGTCATTGCATTGATCAGAGGTCTGAATCTGTCCTGCAAGTCCTCTAGCATTGGTCATCTCCCTTGCTTTTCAGTTTTGCCAATCTGATACAAACCCTTTCCACTTCACACATACACTGAGAACACAAGAAAAACAAAACCCATTTAAAAAATGTAGAGTCAGGAGAAACAAATCTGACATTGATCATGTTTTTTAAAAAGTCTCTTTCTGTGCTTTGGGTCATTTACCATTAGGAAGTGGGTAGTATATTTCATCATTAGTCTTCAGTCATTATGCTGATCAGAAATCCTAAATCTTTCAAAGATATTCATCTCTATCATTTTGTTCTTTGTATAAACTATGAAACTATCTGTTCATTTCACTATGCATGTCTTTCTAGATTTCTCTGAAACCCTCTCCATCATTTTTTATAGCACAATAGTGTTACATTATATTTATATGCCATAACTTGTTCAATTATTCCCCAGTTTAGGTACATGTTTCAGATTTTCATATTTTGCTACCTCAAAAAGAGCAATAAATACTTTTGTACATTATTAGGGATTTTTTTGTTTTTGTTTTTTCTCCTCATTTTTTTCAAATTCTTTATTAACTTCTGATTTACATCATTCATTTCTGCCAGATGTTGAGTTACAAATTTTCTCCCCATTCTTCCCCTACCCACAGCCCCAAAATAGCAGTCCCACAGGATATCCCTTCCTCCAGTCTGCTCTCTCCCATATTTTGTCCCATACCCCTTTCGACTTTTCCAGTGGATCTCTATGCACCAGTGCCTGTATATCTTATTTCCCAATTACATGTAAAATGGTATTAATAATAGCATATATATATATATTTAAACATTTGATTTTAAAACTTTGAATTTCAGATTCATTCCCTTCCTCCCTTGTCTCCCACCCTTATTGGGAAGATAAGCAGTTCAGTATAGGTTGTACATGTGTGGCTAATGCAAAACAATAACATAGTAGATATATTGTAAAAGACTGACTATATTTCCCTCCTTCCTATCCCACCTCCCACTTGTTCTATTCTCTACTTTAATCCCATCCCTTTTCAAAAGTGGGTGCTTCCAACTTCCCTCCTCCCCTGCAATCCTTCCATCATCCCCCCTCTCATCCCCTTCCCCCTACTCTCCTGTAGGGTGAGATACCCTATTTAGTGTGTATTACATTCCCTCCTCAAGCCAAATTCATCGGGAATAAGGTTGACCCATTCCCTTTCGCCTTTTAAGTATCATCCCTTCTTGTTAAATTGGTCTTGTGCCCTCTATCTGTGTATACCTGTAAACATATATGCATACATTCACATATGTATTCATATGCCCATATACCCTCATATATAGATGTATATATATATATTTCTATTCCCTTCAACTATTTTTATACTGAGAAAAGTTTCATCAGCTACAATTATTGTTTTTCCACATAGGAATGTTAATGGTTCAGCTTTGATAAGTTCCTTATGATTTCTTTTCCCTGTTTACCTTCTCATGCGTCTTGTATCTGAATGTCAAATTTTCTATTCAACTCTGGTTTTTTCAGCAAGAATGCTTGAAAGTCCTCTATTCCCCTGAATGACAATATTTTCCCCTGAAACATGATACTCAGTTTTGTGGGTAGGTGACTCTTGGTTTTAGTCCCAGCTCCTTTGCCCTCCGAAATATCATATTACAAGCCCTTCGATCTCTCAGTGTAGAAGCTGCCAGATCCTGGGTTATCCTGACTGTGTTTTCACAATATTCAAATTGTTTCTTCCTGGCTGCTTGTAATATACTCTCCTTAATCTGGGAATTCCAGAACCTGGCTATAATATTCCTAAGAGTTTCCTTTTTGGGATCTCTTTCAGGAGGGGACGGGTGGATTCTTTCATCCTCTATATTGCCCTCTTGTTCTAAAACATCAGGGCAGTTTTCTTTGAGAACTTCCTGGAGGATGATTTCTAGGTTCTTACTTTGATCATGGCTTTCAGGTAGTCCAATAATTTTTAAATTCTCTCTCCTGGATCTATTTTCCAGGTCAGTGGTTTTCCCCATGAGATATTTCACATTGCATTCTTTCCTTTCATTTGTTTGGATCTGTTTAACAGCATCTTGATTTCTCATAAAGTCATTAGCTTCCATTTGTTCCAATCTAATTCTGAAGCAATGATTCTCCTCATTGAGCTTTTGAGATTCTTTTTCCATCTGGCAAATTCAGCTTTTTAAGTCATTCTTCTCCTCATTGCCTTTTTGAGCCTCTTTTGCCATTTGAGTTAGTCTGGTTTTTAAGGTGTGATTTTCCTCAGTCAGGCTGTTGACTCTTATTTCATAATTTTCTTGCATCATTCTCATTTCTCTTCCCAATTTTTCCTCTACTTCTCTCATCTGCTTCTTAAAGTCCTCTATGGCCTATAACCAGCTCGTATTTTCCTTTGAAGGTTTTGGTGCAGGAGTTCTGACTTTACTGTCTTCCTCCTGTTACCTGCTTTGCTCCTTTTTGTCCCCCAAATAGGAGTCTAATGTTGGAATCTTCTGTCTGCTTTGTTTCCTTTGCCTGGTCATCTCACCCCTCAGTCACTTGACCCCTGGGCTTTTTGCCACAGTAGGACTCTGCTACCAGACAGGGGCGTTTTCGTCCCAAACACTGGGGTTTTCTCAGCTGCTAGAGGTATTAGATGGGTGCCCTCTCTGAGGCCTCCACATGCTCTGGCAAGCTGAAGACACACCCCAGGACCTCCAGCCTAGACTGCAATCCAGATCCAAGAAGGTTATAGCAAGAGCAATTACCCCTCAGACTGTTGCTTGGTCCCCCTACACTCTGCAGGCCAGGAGCTGAAGCTGCCACGTGTTGCTGGCTGGCTGTGCCAGTGTCTCAGCGGCTTCTTGCCCCAGGGGCAAAAGCCATGCACTCCCACTTACTGGGTCCCAAAGTCCAGACTTCACTGACCTCTCACTTTGTCCTTCGCATCTATGTGTTGATAAATCTGGAAACGGCCACAGGTGCTGCTGATTTGGAGTCCCTCTGTCCAGCAGCTGGTCAGGCCCACCCTGGGGCTAAAGCCTTGGCATGGAGCTTGCCTTGGCTCCCAGAGCATTGTACTGGATTCCTGCTGGCCTGCCGGGCTGTCCTCAGTGGGAGGTTAGCTTCTCTGTGTCATTTTGTGGGTTCTGCAGCTCCAAAGTTTGTTTAGAACCCCCTTTTTACATGGATTGGGGAAGGTGGAAGCTGTAGCCATGGGGAGGTCCTGCTACTACTCTGCCACTCTGCCATCTTGGATCCCCACCCTCCTCCCGTTTTTGTTTTCTTTTTAGGACTAATTCCTCCCTTGGGGCAGCTAGATGACTAGTGAGTATAGAGCTGGGCCTGGACTGAGGAACACCTGAGTTCAAATCCAAGACATAACAAAGCCAGGCCTTCTATATAATTAGACTTCCTCTAGAAAATTATTCATAGGAGACATATAACATCTCCCAAAGTTAGAATGTAAGCGATTCATTTTTGTTTAATCCTTTATCATCATTCGTGTTTACCTTTAGTATTTGTGTTCTTTCTTTTAACTCCAGTGTTTAAACCTCAAAGTTTCTACACAGCTGCTTTTTTTTAAAATCAGGAATTCTTAGAAGTCTATTTCTTTTAAGATCCATTTACACTCTTGTAGCATTATACTTAGTTTTTCTGGGTAAGTAATTTTTGGCTATATGCCTATATCCTTTGCCTTCTGTAATACCTGATTCCAAGCTCTATGCTTCTTTAAAGTTTTGGCTGCTAAGTCCTGGGCTATCTGGACTGTGACTCCTTTGTAATTGATTTTTTTTCTGGATGCTTTCATTATTTTTTTCTTCAGCTTAGGAACTCTAAATTTGGGCTATAATGTTACTGGGAGTTTTTATTTGGGGGTTTCTTTTGGGAGATTATTGCTGGATTCTTTTTATTTCCATTTTGCTTTCTGGTTCTAAGGGATCTGGGCAATTTTCTTTCAAGATTTCTTGAAATATATCTAGGCTCTAGCTTTGTTCATAGAATTGAAATAATCTGATGATTATCATGAAAATATTAAAATATTTCCTCATCAATATCTTTTCTAGGTCAGTTGTTTTTGCTGTAAGATATTTTACATTTTCTTCTATTTTTTCAGCCTTTTGACTTTGTTTTAATATTTGGTATTGTCTCATGGAGTCACTGGCTTCTACTTGGTCCATTCTAGTTTTCAGAGAGTTTGTTGCTTGGGGAAAGGTTTTGGACCTTTTCTACCAAGCTGATTATTTCTCTTTTCTATTCTTTCTTCTTTTCTATTTTTTTCCTTTAGAACTTTCATTTCATCAACAAAAATATTTTTAACTCTTTTTTCACCTCCTGCTTCATCTGTTCTAGTTATTCTAATTGAATTTACCCCAGAATTGTGTTTTTCATTTTTTTTTTTGCTTTTTGGAGGGGGGAGGGTAGGGCAACTGGGGTTTATTGACTTGCCCAAGGTCACATGGCTAGTTTTTGTGTTAAGTGTCTGAGGCCAGATTTGAACTCAGGTCCTCCTGACTCCAGGACTGGTGCTCTATTCACTGCACCACCTAGCCTCCCAGAACTGTGTTTTCCTATGAGGCTTTGCTTATAGATATTTTGTTTCATTCTCTTCTTCTAGGTTTATGTTTTAAGCATCCCTGTAACGATAACTTTTGTGATAGGATTCTTTTTTGTTGTTCATTCTTCCAGCCTACTTCCTGACTTTAAAATTAATGTTAGGACTAAACCTTATGCACTTCTGTAAGGAAGATCTGATCTGGTCTTATAGCTGCTCTCTTTTGGGGTATTGATTTTTGTGCATTTCAGAATCTCAGGGACAGCCCAGGCTGAAGACCTGTAGGCTTATAGCACTCCTGAAGTGGTCTAATCCAGGGAAAAGTTTGACTGCTGTCTTTTTACCTCTTTACCCCCACCCATCTGAGCACTGCAAATTCCTGAGCTGGATTTGAGTTTGAACAACTGTAGTCTTCTGCTGGAACTAGCCCCTATTGGTCAGCTGGTAAGCTTTGCTTGTTTGGAGTTATAGAACTACAGGCTCTAATTTGGCTTGGGATTGCTGTTCTTTTTATTCCTCTTAGGTTTCAACCTGGGTGGGAGGCTGAGATCCCACTCTGTTTCTGAGGTTTGAACCATACTTCTACTGTTTGATTCCCAACTTACTTCTCTCTAGGCATACTGCCTGGGGCCTGAAACTGCTGAGGCAGGGGAGAGGAGACAGCACAGGTCACCACATTAATCCTTGTTAATTCTTAATTAATTATTGTTACTAAGAACATGCTAGTAGACAATAAAGCTGCCAATTTGTACCTGATTCTGTCATGGTGCCCTATATGGATCTGGGACCTCTTCTTGTCCCCAGTTCACAACCTCTCCTTATGTATTGGTATGCTCCCTACATAATGTGCTCCTCAGGCTCATTTCCAGTATCCACAGAGTCTTCCTATGCCAATGTGGGTTAGAAAAAAGACTCACTGTGACTTTTTCTTGGATTTCTCCATTAGGATTTGGTCTGATGCATTGTTTAGATCTCTTTGGAAGAGTTTTGAGGGAGAGTTCCTCACAGCACTATTTCCTGTTAGTCCAACATCTTGGCTCCTCAATTCATTCAATTTTGAGTCATACATATCTTCAGAAGATGCAGAGAAGATCAGTACACACTGTGAGCCATAGCCCCTAAAGACCATACAACTGCTGCCATGCAAATATAAAAGATTTTAGATCTGGAAGGCTCGAGAAAATGGTCAGAGCAGAAGGAAGGGGTACCAAGTAGGGGGAAAGAGTTTAGTTGTCATAGACAGTCTGTTGACCTGAAAAGGACAAAGCCTGAAAACCTAGAGGTTTTTTCAGATTACAGAAGTATGAATTGACCTACCTATGATGTAGTATTTTGAATGACTTTCTATAGTGTAAATAGGAGACATTTCCAGGAGAGAGGGAAAATGGATTGACATGTTGTTCACAGAAAAAAAAGGAAGGTGTTTTTAAATTAAATTAAATTTTAAAAAATTAAAAAATTAAAATTCGAGAATATTTTTAAAAATAACTGAAAATCTTCCACTCTAATCAGAAGTATTAGCAAGATCATAACAGATGTTTTATGGAATTTCTCATTTTTGTTATTCTTTGAGTTTGTCTTCACAAGGCTATTGGTCTCAAATTGGGAGATAGTTGTGTATGCTCTAAATTGTAGCAAGTAAGATGAGGAAGCTAGACATGCATCTAGTAAATAAATTTGAGAATAACAAGAATGAAAAAATCATTTGTGATTTTATAGAGATGGCTCTGGATTAACTCTCTGAGAACTAGGAAGATTACATCTCCCTTTCCTTCTTCCAACAGGGCGAGGGTCATCTCTCTTGTAACACTATTGGTTTAATTCCCCATTCTAATGTGTTCCTGCCATTATTCATTACAAATGACTAATGCTCTAGGTTCATTTAACTAGTTAATATTAATTAGTCTCTATAATGGCATATTTTTTTGCAAAGATATAGTGAAAACAGAAGCAATTATATTTCCTTTCCCCCAATGGATTGGTAGCATATTCTCCCTGATGACACCTCAGTCCTTGGGGATAGTGGGCTCAAATTGAACATAATTTCTAGATAGCATTAATCTCTCAAATTCATTTCCAATGGATAAGTCAGCATCAATATTACTTCTAGAATAGGCCAACTTAGTTATTTGGGACTCTGCTCCTCAGCATTTGGCTTCTGGCAAATTCAATTCCTGGTCTTTGATGGCTCATTCTCCTAATCTTTTTGAAGCTCACAAGGTCATAGCCTTCTCCATTCTCCTTCACCAAAACCAGGAAAGAACGAATGCAAAGAGGTAAAAACCAGAAACCCATGTTCACAGATTTGTATTGGCTTTGGAAGGGGAGGTCCTCTCCATACAGAAGTTTACAATATATCTCACTCACTAAAATGCAACCAGGGAGTGAAGAACCAGACCATGAGTAAGACCCTGGCTAGTTATTTTATTGAAAGCACTGAAGTTCTGACTAGACATAGCCTATCAAAAAGGTTCTTCTTCATCACATAGCTAGCAGACTGAAGTCCATTACAAAAATGTCTGCACATGCTCCCAATTAGGAAGCATGGCACTTTCACTGTACATTGTTATGCCTTTTCAAAAGCAGGTTTTCTATCCATCCTCTTCTATGTGAGGGATTTAGGACGAAAAATAACTTACCGTTCAAAATTGAGTATAATTCTACAAGAGGAAAAAAATGACCTTTAATAGAACAGAGAACTTCCAAGTATTGCTGGTGAATAGATCAGAACTAAGCAGAAAGGTAAAATGTAAACATAGGAGGCAAGAAAGCCTAGAAAGGTAAATATATTCAAGCAATTGGGATCACTAAATGATTACAAAATGCTTATCTTCTAAAAAGGGGAGAAGAGACAAATGACGCTTTGGAATACAAATGTGTTTAAGGATCTGAGAGGGAATTACATAAGACAAACAAAGGACTGGGGTGTGGTTTTGTTCTATTTTGTTGGTTTTAAGAGAGGAAAGGAAAAGGAGACAAAAGATCACACTAGGGAAAAAATGAGTAAGAAAAAGGGCAAAGTTGTTATTTCATATAAATACAGTATGGGACAAGAGCATATAAACATGGAGGAAGGCATGATGGTGAGCAGGTATCTCATGACCTCATTCTTATCTGAACTGTGTAAAGGAAGATTGAACACATATGCACACAAATACAAAAAAAAAGAGTTTGGTATGGAAATACAATAAATTATACAGGGCTAAAGATAGGAATAGTAAAAAAGGAAGTTTCATAGGAAGAGTAGAATTGAGGAAAGAATAGATGTAGATAATGAAGAGAAAATTAAAAGGTAAGAAAAAATTGGAAAGACCCAAGTGAGCAAGGTTTAGGAGAGGTGAAGAGATGAGGGAAGTAGATTGGAATTACACTGCATCAATTAGAAATTAAGAATTTTTATTACACTCCTCATTCACTTCCTTCTTTGTAAAGAGGGGAGGCAAGGGGCGGCCAGGTGGTGCAGTGAGTGAGAGCCCCGGCCGGAGTCGGGAGACCTGGGATTGGTTCTGGGCTCGGATGCTTAACACCCACACAAAAATAACTGGGCATGTAACCTTGAGCAAGTTACTTAACCCCGATTGCTTTAAAAAAAAAAGAGGGGAGGCAAGAGACAAAAAGAGGAAGTTGTACATGTACAAGAGGATATGATAGGGGGTGTGATGGGAGGCACAGAATAAATAACTAACAACCATAACCATGAATGTGAATGAGTTCAACTCACCCATAAAATGGGGTAGAGTGGTAGAATGAATTAGAAAGTGGAATTAAACAATATGCAACTTATAAGAAATATACTTGAAACATAGAGATTTCCAAGGGGTTAAAATGAAAGATTATGGGATTATTTATTATGCTTCAGGGGAATTTTAAAAAAGCAGAAGTACTAATCATGACCTCAGAGAAGACATCCTAAAAATAGAAATTATTTTAAAAAACTACATTGTGCTTAAAAGCACCGTAAGTGTTGAAATAGTAGCAATACTATACACCTAAAGGCATAGTATCTAAGCATCTGAAGGAAAAGTTAGAAGAATTATAGGGAGAAATAGTGATGAAAACTATAGTATTCAGAGATTTCAATATGCTTTTTTTAGACCTAGCTAAAACTAACAAAATGATAAACAGGAAAGAAGAACCTAAATAGAATTTCAGAAAAGCTATCTATGATAGGCCTTTGGTAATTACTGAATGGGAGAGGAAATAAACATACATATTTCTCAATTATACAAAAAAAGATTTACAAAAATTGACAATGTGCTAAGGAATAAAAACCTCATAAATAAATACAAGAAAAAGCAGAAATATTAGACACATATTTTAGTTATTACTACACAATAAAAAGTATAATAAATAAAAATCATGTAAAGAAAGAATTCATATTGAAGCTGAAATTAAATAATTTTATTTTAAGGAACATGTGAATCACAGAACAAAACATAAAAACAATAGATAACTTCATAAAGAAAAATAACAACAACAATATATCACACTTTTGGAATATAGCCAAACCAGTTCTTGGTTAGTAATTTATATCTATAAGCACTTTGAAAAACAAAGAGTAAGAATAGATCAATTAATTGGGCATGCAAAAAAAAAATAAACAAACCATAAAACACAAAGACAACCCCCATGTGCAAAAATAAAAATATTTAAAATCAAAGAGGAAAGTTACAAAATTGAAAGCAAAAAAATACATTAATAAATAAAACTACTAGCTGTTTGTAATGGGAATGTAAATTTTTAAGATCTTCCCTGCCCCTAGGCTAAAGTGCACCTGGAGCCTGGGGTAGGAGGCTTGTTTTTCAGTAGATACTTCTTGATTGGCCGGTGGGTCCAGAAGGTTGTTACATTGTCTGAGCCAGGAGAAGGCTATATAAGCCCTGATGTGTAGCTTTGTTTTGGGGCTCACTTTGAGAAGTGTTCTGTGATTTGATCAGATGAGACTCTGGGAAGCCATTGCTGCTACAGAGTCCCCCCTTGGCTTTGAAAAACACAGATGTTGATTTGGTATGGATGTAATGGTTGGGCAGTTTGGAAATCTGTCTACTTGATCTGTTTCTGTCTTGATAATTCTGTCTGTATATTCTGAAGTTTGGGGTGCTGACCTTTTTCCCCTGAACTAGGTAAACGATATATGTTTGACTGATTAAAGTAAGCTTGTTAACCCATTTTGAGTTGCTTTCCTTTATCAAAGCAGATCCAAGAACCTGTGGTGGCAGCAACCCTGGGGACACTGTGGTGCTTGCTGCTACACTGTTCTAAAATGACTAATAAAATATATAAACTATTCAATAGTCTGATTTTTTTAAAAAGAAGAAAATCAAATTAGTAATTTCAAAAATGAAAAAGAATAATTTACAACAAAGAAATAAGACAAAAGAAATTATTAGGAACTGTTTTGCTGAATTATATGCCAACAAAATTGACAAATGAGATAAATGATTATTTACAAAAATATAAAATACCTAGTCTAACAGAATAAGAAATAGAGAATTTAAATAACCTCATCTCAAAAAAACAAATTGAAGGAAATGTAAAAGAAATCTCGAAGAAAAAAAAGGACTGAAGTATTTACAAGTGAGTTCTACCAAACATTTAAAGAATGCTTAATTACAATATTACATAAATTATTTTCAAAAAGAGAAAAAGAAGGGATCCTATAAAATTCCCTCTAGTAGTCAAGTAAGCTCTTATACAAATTAGGGAGAAAACTATAAACCAACAGTCTATTGAAGATTGGTATAAAAATATTGAATAAGATATTAGCACAGAGACAGAGTAACATATAAAAAATATTATACACAATGGCAGGTTGGATTTACACCAGCAATTAAAGGTTAAATACTTCTCACAACTATGGATAGGAGAAGAAAGAAGTCTAGCTGTACCAGATCTACAAATGGAAAAATTGATTGGTGGTTTAAGTACACAAAATCCATAAGAAATTGAATATGATATCCTATCTTTTGATAAACTCAAGAATGCTAACTGCCAAGGTAAACACTCACTATTTGATCAATACTATTGAGTAAATTGGAAAATGATTGGGAAGAAGTTAGGTACAGACCAGTACCTTCAATTCTATGTTAAAATATAAATACACAAACTGAGTACAAATGGTCACATTCTAAACAAATTAGATAAACAGATAAGGCAATAACTTGAACAACTTTGTATAGGAGAGGAGATGTTGCCCAAATAAGAAATAGACTCACACAAAATAAAACACAATTTTGATTACACAAAATTGAAAAGTTTTTGCACAAATAAAAACCATTGAAGTTAAAATAAGCAGGAAAATAGTTAACTGGAGGGAAAAATTCTGCAGAAATATTCAGTTATAAGAGTAAGAGCCGGGCAGCCAGGTAGCACAGCGAGTAAGAGCACCGGCTCCAGTGTTGAGAAGACCTGGAGATCGAATCCTGGGCTCAGACACTTAGCACCCACCCAGAAACACCTGGCTGCGTAACCTTGAGCAAGTTACTTAATCCCAATTGTTTAGGGGGAGCCAGGTGGCTCAGCGAGTAAGAGCACCGGCTCCAGTGTCAGGATGACCTGGATCAAATCTGGGCTCAGATACTCAGCACCACACCCAGAAATAACTGGCCATGTAACCTTGAGTAAGTTACTTAACCCCGATTGCTTTAAAAAAAAAAAGAGTAAGAGCCATTCCCCAATCAATAAATGGTCAAAGAGTAGAAATAGGATGTTCTCAAAGAAGAAAGGTATACCATTGACAGTTATTTTAAAGTACTCCAAATCAGTAATAATTAAAGACATACAAATTAAAACAATTCTTCATTTACATCTTAAACTCATCAGTTTGGCAAGAAGGAAAATGACAATTGATGAAGTGACTGTCAAAGGATAGACACATTAATGTGCTGTTTTCAGAGCTGTGACTTGGTCCAGCCATTTTGGTAAGCAATTTTGATCTATACCTTCCCCCTTCCAAAATCCTTAATTCCATATTCTTTTTGACCTAGTAATAACACTAAGAGGCTGATACCTCCAAAATTACCAAAGAATGAGGGAAAGGACATATTTGTACAAAAATATTTATGTGCAACTTTTTGTTTGGCCAAGAACTAGAGGCTACTGGAATGCCCATCGACTGGAAAATGGCAGAACAATTTATTTGCCTATGAATGTAATTTAACATTACTTATGCTGTTAAAATGACAAAAAAATATGATACATTAAGTAATACTTGGGAACATTTGCATGATATGATTCAGAGTGAGGTGAGTAGAGCAAAGGGAAAAAAAATTGTATTCAAAGATTGCTTCCTTGTAAAGAATTAAGAACTATTGGTCAATCCAAACACCAGGAAGACTGGTGGTCCAGCATATTTTCCAGATTTTCTTGACAGAGACTTGATGGACTACAGGAACAGAATGAAGCATACATTTTTTTTAACCTTTTATTGTCATTTAAAAAATTTATTTATTTTTAATTTTCAACATTCATGAGATTTTGAGTTCTAAATTTTCTCCTCACTCCCTCCTCTCTCTCTCCTTCTCCCTTTCTAAGATGGCATACAATCTGATATAGGTTCTACATACACATTCATATTAAACATATTTTCACATTAGTCATGTTGTAAAGAAGAATTAGAACCAATGGGAGGAGCCATAAGAAAGAAGAAGCAAACAAAAGAGAACAAATAGTGTGAAGCATACAATTTTAAAGATGTGGTCAATGTATGGATTTGTTTTGCTTGACTATACAAGGGGAAGCTTTTGTTCACTGAATAAAGTGTTTGGAGGGATAAGTAGGATAGTGATAGTGATGAGGTCCCCTTTATCCCACTCACCACAAAAAAATTAAAGAACATCAATAGAACATTCACTTTAAATGCACAGAAGAGAACAGTAGGAAGACCAGAGAGGGATCGAGATAAGTAGGATAGCTTGGGAGCTAAAGTGTTGAATTTGTTACAGACTTTTTTTTAAGGCATGCTCTATATAATAGAGATTTATGGTTTCATATACAAAGCCTCTTTTTTTCTGTTCTTTCTTTCTATTTGTATGAGGAAATGTTTGCTGATGCTTCTCAAGTTCAGAAAATAAAAAATACAATCCTGAGAGGTGGGGGTGGGGAAGACATCATTATCCCTTGAGGTAGCCCATTCCCTTTTGAACTATTAGAACTATTCTATTAGGAAGTAGCTTTGAAATTTGTAAATTCCATCAATCTGTCCTACTTCTAGTTTCAAACAAGCATCAAACAGAACCTGCCTAATTACTCTTCCACACAAGTCTTCACATGGCAAATCTCTTCACAATTACCTAGTCCTCAAGGCATGCTAACAGTATTTATAATGCCTGATTTTTTTACTTGGAAACTGAGGCACAAAAGGAGAGGCAGAGAGAGGTTAAGTGACTGCCCCAGGGTCACACAGAGAGTTAAAAAGTTAGACTGGATTTGAATTTGGGTTTTCCTGACTCCAGGTACCATCCAGTTGCCTCCTGAAAGGAGGTGAGATAGACATACATCAACTAGAGGTGTACTTTGTCTGAATCACAGAATAGATGCCAACTAATGTGGAAAAAGCTTCTAAGACAGACTCTGAGGAAAGACCCAGGAGGATTTCTGAGTATTTTGTTATAATTGTTCTAATCAGGGGAGTAGTATGAATCTGGTCAGCCATATATTACTGAAATCTCTTTTTTAGGAGAAAATAAAGGTTAACATATTTGATCTCTCTGGGATTTAAACCCTTCTAGAGAACAATGCAGCAGAGAACAAAGTTGATTTCTATTAGTAATAAATAATACAAATGAAAATAATATTTTGTAAATGAGATAATATTTGTAAAGCACTTGGCATAGTGCCTAGCATATAGTAGGTATTTAACAAATGCTTCTTCCCTTCCCTTCCACTTCCCCTTTTCTTCTCCTTCTCCTTCCCTACTTCAGTTTCATTTGTTCCAAAGTCATTTCATGAGTATGAGAGGTCTGACAAGCAGACTGGTATACTAGATAGGGGGTCTAGACTTGGCATCAGGAAGGCCTCTGTGGAAGTCTGACTGTCTCATATGTATGGAGGGGCATGGGGTATTCAGTGAAGACTGGCACTTCTGGTGTGAGGGCTTGCCACGCCCTTTTCAGGGCTGCTCATCTATTTTTGGTGTCCACCTGTCATCTAACTCTCACCTGTGGCTCCAGGAAGCTGTAGCATGTGCAGTAACCACACCCTGCTAGCACCATCTTGGCAGATGGGCTAAACCAGGCTGAAGGTAATCAACAGGCCTCAAACATGTTGATGAGTTCAGGGAGTATCTACCCCAAGCATGTGAAGTCTTTCCCTGGGAAAATGGGCAGATAAGAACAATTTGTTTCAAGTTCATGAAGGTGGCTGAAGCAAGGTCTGTGTCGCAAGTTAAGAGCTTGGTTGGACATCAAAGATGCCAAGGTCATCCAGTGCATCCTGGGTCATCACCAGTCATCCTGACTTTTGCCTGTCACTGGACTTTGATGACTAGAGTAGAGAGTGAGGCTAATAGCTTTATGCAGCCCTACCTCACTTAAATGCCATTCACACATGAGTCAAGACCTCACCCCATGAAGTCATTGGTCCTCTTTGAAAACAACATGAACATGAACAACATGAAAACAAGATGAACAACAAAATGTTACTGGGGCAAGTCACTTAACTTATCAGTGCTCAGGTAACTCTCTAACACTATATGTTACAACAGGGATGGATCGTTAAAAGTTTAACAATCCACTCTTGAGGGCAAGAGAAATGTACACAGACACACTTTTAAGTTCAATATGCATGAACATTTTCCTCCATCACTTTAAGTCTTGACAATCAAATGAACTGAAGATCTGATTTATAGCTGTTTGCCAGTTTCTGTAAATGCTCACACTGAAAATCAAACAATCAGCAAACTAATTTGTTCTTGCTCCAGTATGTCCTTGGATACAGATAAGTGGCTGATTTACCTTGATGGAGGGAGGTTCCACAGCACAGATACCCTACATGGATGTGCTCACAGGTCTGGACCTTCCTCCTTTACTGCCCCAGTTCCCTGTCAACAACAAAGTAAGAGATGCTTGATACAATGGGAAGAAAGCTGTATCTGGAATTAAAAAAGAAAACCCATTTTGTTATTGTTTCTTACCAGCAAATACAATAGTAAGAGCCAGCATTTATGTAATACTTTTGGATTTGCAAAGCACTTTATAGATATCTTGTGATTTGATCCTCAACATGGCCCTGGGAGACAGGTGCTATTATTATCTCCTTTTTACTCAATCAGTCCCTCAATCTACATGCAAAGCAACATGATAAGCACAAGGGATACCAAAGTGGCAAAAACAGTCCTTGCTCTCAAGAAGCTTACAATCCAATGGATCAGATAAAACACAAACAAATATATACAAAGGAGGCTTTACCTTAGATAAATAGGAAGTAATTAGCAAAGGGAAGGTGCTAGAATTAAGAGGGGTTTGGAAAGTCTTCCAGTAGAAGATTTTGGTTAGGGCTTAAAGGAAGCCAGAGAAGTCAGCAGGTGGGGATGAGGGAGAGCATTCCAGGTATGGAGGATAGTCAAAGAAAATGCCCAGAGGCAAAAGATGGAAAAGTTCATTCTGGGAATAGCCAGGAGGCCAGTGTCACTGAATCAAAGAGCATAGGTTGGGGAGTAAGGCATAAAAAGATTGGAAAGGTAGGAGGAGGCTGGGTTATAAAGGGCTTTGAAGGTCATTTTTACTGATTAGAAAACTGAAACAAACTGGAGCTGTATAGTTTGCCTTATGGTATGCTTACATCTAGTAAAGGTCTGTGGTTGCATTTGAACTCAGATCTTCCTGACACCAAGTCCAGTGCTCTATCTACTGACCTACTATCCATAAAACAATAGATGGACATATTATAGAATTTTAAAAGTAGAAATCACCCAGATCTGGGGCAGCTAGGTGGTGCAGTGAATAGAGAACTGGCCCTGGAGTCAGAAGGACTTGAGTTCAAATCCGGCCTCAGACACTTAACACTTAATAGCCATGTGACCTCCGGCAAGTCACTTAACCCCAATCTTCCCGCCTTTCCCCTTCAAAAAAAAAAAAAGATAAAAAAGAAATCACCCGGATCAACCCCACCCATCCTCTCTATATTACAAATGAGAAATTGAAACCCAGAAATGAAAAGTGACTTTTCCAGCATCACACCCAGTTAGTGGGTAATAATGCCAAGATTTGAGCTCAGATCTTCTGATTCTAAGCCTAGGAATCTTCCTTCCCACTCCACAAAGTTGCCTCTCTATAACCTCTCTGAAGCTCAGTTCCTTCATTTATAAAAAGGTGTTAAGAACACCTGTGCCTCTTAGAGTTACAAGAACATCACATGAAATTGTTCTCTAAACTATAAAGGGCTATACAGAAACTAGGTAAGACTACTAGCTTATATTCATGTGTTATATTAATGAAAGTCCCTTAATAAAATGATTTGTTCTATGAAGTTTGTATTCAATCAAAGGGCAGCACCTGAGGGCCTAGAGGGTCACTTGTGACCTCCAGGTTACAGGTTCCCCACACCTATCAAAGTAGAGTACACAGATGCTACCTTTACAACAACCCCATGGGATTGGTAGTTTAAAATATTCTCATTTTATAAATGAAGAAATAGAAACTCAGAGAAGTTAGAGCCAGGAGTTTAATTGAGGTTTTCTGATTCTTTTCATTGTCCTGCATATCATCTGCCTGCTTTGTCTTTCTACTGAAGTTATATAACAATATAATTAACTCTGTCTTTTATTTTTTATATGTAAAATGCTTTTGCAAACCCTAAAGCATTGTATAAGTGTAAGCTATTGCTATTATATTACTTTCCCCTCCAGCCACTCCCCCTACCCCATAGCTTTGTATACAGCAAATGCTCAATAAATGCTTGGAGTTGAATTGCTGGTACAGGTAGTGATGCCAGGAGCTCCAGACTTCATGTCAGTAGCCAGTGGTGGTCACTGTGGGGCTCTGCAGTCACACTGAGAAGCAAGAACTTTGATGAGATGGCATTGGGTTGGACTATGATTCTGAGGCAGGCATCATTGGAGCTGTAGTTTTGCTCTGGTCATTTTCTTTTTTTCTTAAGGGGGAAATATATATATATATATATATATATATATATATATATATATATATAAACTTAGTTATTTTAGTTTTCAATATTCATTTCCACAAGATTTTGAGTTACAAGGGGTGGCCAGGTGGCACAGTGAGTAAGAGAGTCAGCCCCAGCTTTGGGAGACCTGGGATCGGTTCCAGCCTCAGATATTCAGCACCCACACAAAAATAATTTTGTTGTGCAACCTTGAGCAAGTTACTTAACCCCAATTTCTTAAGAAAAAAAAAAGATTTTGGGTTAAAAATTTTCTTTCCGTCTCTCCCCTACCCTCACCCCAAGATGGCAAGCACACTGAATACCCCTGACCTTTGTTATATCTCTATACCTGCCCCCCCTTCCTACTCTGGTCATTTTGAAAGACTTCTTTGTACCTACCTCCATATAGAGCATGCACTTCAATTGAACCAGGAAGAAGGTGCCTTCAGAAATGCATTAATGCTTTTTAAAAACAACATCTCCATCATTTAAGCATGCAATCTGAAAAAAAGGTTACAAAATTTGTTGACTTGAATTTGGGAAGTAATTGAACATTGAAATTCACATTGCAGAATATTTGTCATCTGTTCATGACTAGCAGATGGCCCTCCCTCTCTCCTTCTCCTTTGCAAACCAGTGGAGTGACTCATGTCTCGAATGATGACCAAAGTAAGATGTCTAATTTCCCTGGTAGCAAGGTGGCAGGGCCACAGTGTTAAGTGTGTGGGGGGCCTGCCAGCCACGACAACTCTGTTCTCATGCACAACAAGGAGCTCAAAATGCCTCTCTCACTCTGACAGAACAAAAATTATACAGCTTGCCACCGCACTTGTTCAGTAAGTCAGCTCTGAAAATATGTGGACTATATGTGCCAGGCTATGGGCAAACACGTCTGTGTGTACACAGGAGACTATGCTTGGAACTGTGAGTTATGTAGTCTACACCCGCCATGAGCTCTGTCTCTATGTGATATATAGCACAGACATTAGTCAGGCTAGTCTTGGAAGAGTAGCCGCTGGTCCTAGATATCCCAGCAAAACACATTGCTTGCCATTCTCACATAACTTTAAAATATTATTGCTCCTGTTTATTAAATGGGAGATTATAGTTAAAGGAATAATAAAAAAAAACTTTTAAATACTCAAAGGTATTTTTGATTTTTTTTTAAAGCATTTGGGGTTAAGTAACTTGCCCAAGGTTACATGGCCATTTATTTTGTTTGGGTGTTAAGTATCTGAGGGCACTCTTACTCACTGCACCACCTAGCCACCCCCATGATTTTGTTTTTTATAGCAAAAGAAGTGTTCAGGTCTGCTTTCTTAACCAGAAATAAAGACTGTAGTTTATACAATTGAACCAGTTTTAAAAAAATGCTGTTTAATATACCATAAGAAACAATGAATATGAAGTCTTTGTTAGAACCGTGGGAAGATGTGTACTGACACAGAATGAGGAAAACAACATACACAAGGATTACAACAATGTAAATGGAAAGAAAACAATAAGTGAAAATAATAAGAATGGCCTGGAAAGGAGTTGAGAAAATGTACCTCTCCTCTTTGAAGGTGTGAGATAGTATTTGGTTGTTCAATAATTTCAGTCATGTCCCACCCTTCTTGACCCCATTTGGGGTTCTCTAGGCAAAGAACTAGTTTGCAATCTCCTTCTCCAGCTCATTTTTCAGATGAGGAAACTGAGGCAAATAAGACCAAGGGACTTGCCCAGTTAAGTGTCTGAAGCTAGAGCTGAACTCAGGGAGATGAGTCTTCCTGACTTCAGGCCTAGTGGTCTATGCACTATGGCACCACCTAGCTGCTCTACCTTGTGGAATATTACATATGTTCAATTATTTTTGTTTTCTTTCTTTAAATAAAAAAAAATATTTACCTCTTGACTTCAGGCCTTGCACAGTATCTACTGCACCAGATGTGTTCTGTGACTAGGAAATTGAGATTCAGAAATCCCAACCTGTTTTTCCCCCTAGTTATTCTCATATATCCTTGTAGGTCCTGGCAACAAATAGGAATGTTTCTTGAATGGCTTCCTGCTCTTTTCTTTCCATAAAAAATTATTTTTTTCCTTTTAAATTTATTTAGCTTTAGTTTACAACATTCATTTCCACAAGTTTTTGAGTTTCAAAATTTCTCCCCCTCTCTTCTTCCTCCTGCCCCCCAAGGTGACATGTAATTTGATATAGGCTCTACATACACCTTCACATTAAACCTATTTTCCCAATAGTCATGTTGTAAAGAAGAATTATAACCAATGGAATGAGCCACAAAAAAGAAGAAACAAAAGAAAACAAAAATAGAAACAAAAAAAGAGAGAGTAGTTTGCTTTAATCTGCATTCAGACTCCATAATTCTTTCTCTGGATGTGAATAGCCCCTTCCATCATGAATCTTTTGGAGTTGTCTTAGAATCTTGCATTTCTGAGAGGAACCCAGTCTATCAAAGTCAGCCATCACAGATACAATGTGTCTGTGATTGCTCCCCTCACTCAGCATCATTTCATATATGTGTTTCCAGGTTATTATAAAGTCTGTCTGCTCCTCATTTCTTATAGTACAATAGTATTCCATTACATTCATATACCACAACTTGTTTAGCCATTCCCCAATTGATGACCATCTCCTTGATTTCCAGGTCTTTGCCACCACAAAAAGAGCTGCTATAAATATTTTTGTACATATGGGTCCTTTTCCCATTTGTATGGTCTCTTTGGGATACAGCCTAGAAGTGGTATTGCTGGGTCAAAGGGTATGCACATTTTTATAGCCCTTTGGGCATAGTTCCAGATTGCTCTCCAGAATGGTTGAATCAGTTCACAACTCCATCAATAATGCATTAGAGTTCCAATTTTTCCACATCTTCTCTAGCATTTGTCATTTTTATGTTTTGTTATGTTAGCCAATCTGACAGGTGAGATGTGGTACTTATGAGTTGCTTTTTTTTTTAAAGCAATTGGGGTTAAGTAACTTGCTCAAGGTTACAATGGCCAGTTATTTCTAGGTGTGGTGCTAAGTATCAGAGCCCAGATTCGATCCCAGGTCATCCCGACTTTGGGCGCTCTTTCTCGCTGTGCTACCTGGCTGCCCCCTAAGAGTTGTTTTGATTTGCATTTCTCTAATCAATTGTGATTTAGAGCATTTTTTCATATGACTATAGATATATTTAATTTATTCCTCTTAAAATTGCTTGTTCATATCCTTTGACCATTTGTCAATTGGGGAATGAATTGTTTTCTTATAAATTTGACTCAGTTCTCTGTATATTTTAGAAATGAGGCCTCTATCAGATACACTGGTTGTAAAAATTCCCAATTTTCTGCTTCCCTCCTAATCTTGGTTGCATTGGTTTTGTTTGTTGTAATGGCAAGCAAAATGAGATTTCTTGCTGTTTTTCTGGATGGAATTTCAGCTAATCAAGTGCCTTTGAGCCTTGACTTTGATTGTGAGAGTCTTTGATTGAAAATTGTATACATTACATTGACCTTAATAGGCCTAAGGGAGTTTGGAGATCTTCCCTGCCCTTAATAGGCTGAATGTAATCACATAGGAGCCCATGGTGAGAAGAGCTTGCCAAAAGGGTGGAACAGAAAGGGTGTAGCAGGAAGGAGCAGAGTAGAGAAAACCATGAGCAGAACCAGCAGAACTGAGAGAGAGAATATTTGTGATATTGGAACTCTGTTGTTCTGTGTTGATTTCTGAGACAGATGTCCTGTCTGTTGTTCTGTGTTGATTTCTCAGACAGAAGCCCTGTCTGTTGTTCTCTATTGGTTTCTCAGATAGAAAGTGAATTGAGATGATAGCACTGATAATGTGTGTAAATATTGTATGCCTGTTAAGCTTTGTTTTCCTAGAAACAGAAACTACAAAGAGCTTGGAGTGGAGCAGTCCCTGGGAGCTGAGATATGGAACAGTAGTGGAGAGCTGCCTACCTGTGAATCCAAGCAAGAGTTAGGAGTGGTCAGCTGGTGCAGAAGGAGCCATGGGGTTTAGAAGCCATCCTGGAGTCAAGATGAAAGAGTACTTAACTTGGATACTCTGATGAGATTTGTAACACACTGTGACCTAGGTGTGGATGGTGTCTGTACTTTGTGCTACCCTTTAAAAATGATTGACTTAAGGATGATTGGAAGCCATCCTCTAATCAAGATGAAAGAGGACTTTACCTAGATACTCTGTATTGACTGAGGAGATTGTAACTTAACTGTGTTATTTGTTTGTATTTATAGTGTTTGTATTATCTGCTACCCCAGACTATATGATATACTGAATGACATGCTTTGTTTAAGACTATGTGGGTACCTTAGAATGAGTTGTATGTTGTTGTCAATGTTATGCTTTAGTTTCTTGAATGTTATGCTTTAATTTATTGATGAATAAATAGAGAGTTCATTATACTATGTGATCAGACCTTTAAAGTTATTCATAGCAGCAGTCCTTAGGAGAGCTGCTCATGATTGGCTTTATATTTGCACAAAACCTTTTCAATTTAATGTAATCAAAATAATCCATTTTGTATTTCATAGTGTTCTCTAGCTCTTGTTTGGTCATAAATTCTTCCCTTCTCCATAAAT
>NW_027187315.1:9718983-9725325 GCF_028583685.1 Petaurus breviceps papuanus
TTTCTTTCTTTCTTTCTTTCTTTCTTTCTTTCTTTCTTTCTTGTAATGCTTCATGATTTTGCCCAGGGACCATGCTCTTCTTCTCTGTATCATTCCAATTTTAGTGCTGCCAAATCAAGTACCCTTCCATCCTTTTCTCCTTTTTATGTATTGTCTTTCCCCATTAGATTGTAAACTTCTTTTTTTTTAAAATGCTTTATTAACTTCTGATTTACATCGTTCGTTTCCACCAGATTTTGAGTTACAAATTTTCTCCCCGTTTTTCCCCCACCCATCCCCCCAAAACAGCAGTCCCACAGGATAACCCCACCTCTGATCTGCTCTCTCCCATATTTTCTCCCATACCCGTTTCAACTTTTCCAGTAGGGCATGGTGGATCTCTATATTTCCCAATTACATGTAAAACAATATCGATAATAGTATATATATATTTAAACATTTGATTTTAAAACTTTGAATTCCAGATTCATTCCCTTCCTCCCTTATCACCCACCCTTACTGGGAAGATAATCAGTTCAGTATAGGTTGTACATGTGTGGCTAATGCAAAACAATAACATAGCAGATATATTGTAAAAGACTGACTATATTTCCCTCCCTCTTATCCCACATCCCACTTGTTCTATTCTCAACTTTGATCCTGTCCCTTTTCAAAAGTGGGTGCTTCCAACTTCCCTCCCCCCCAGCCTGCCCTCCCTTCCATCATCCCCCCTCACATCCCCTCCCCCCCTATTCTCCTGGAGGGTGAGATCCCCTATTTAGTGTGTATTTCCCTCCCTCCTCAAGCCAGATTCAATAGGAATAAGGTTGACCCATTCCCTTTTGCCTTCCTATTCTTCCCCTCCATTGTAACCATTTTCCCTTGCCTCTTCTGTATGAGATAGTTGCCCCACTCTGTCTCTCCCCATCTCCTCTCATTATATCCCTCTCACCTCTTAATTTCACCTTTTAAGTATCATCCCTTCCTGTTAAATTGGTCCCGTGCCCTCTATCTATGTATACCTGTAAACATATATACACACATTCACATATGTATTCGTATGCCTGCATACCCTCATATAAAGACATATATATATATATATATATATATATATATATATATATATATATATAATATATATGTTTCTAATCCCTTCAACTACTGAGAAAAGTTTCATAAGTTACAATTATTGTTTTTCCATGTAGGAATGTTAATAGTTCAACTTTGGCCAAGTGGCTCAGCAAGCAAGAGCACCGGCCTCAGTGCCGGGACGACCCGGATCAAATCCGGGCCCAGACACCCAGCACCACACCCAGAAACAACAACCGGCCATGCAACCCCGAGCAAGCCACTCAACCCCAATTGCTTAAAAAAAAATAGTTCAACTTTGATAAGTTCCTTATGATTTCTTTTCCCTGTTTACCTTCTCATGCTTCTCTTGCTTCTTGTATCTGAATGTCAAATTTTCTATTCAGCTCTGGTTTTTTCAGCAAGAATGCTTGAAAGTCCTGTATTCCACTGAATGACCATATTTTCCCCTGAAACAGGATACTCAGTTTTGCTGGGTAGGCAACTCTTGGTTTTAATCCCAGCTCCCTTCACCTCCGGAATATCACATTCCAGGCCCTTCGATCCCTCAGTGTAGAAGCTGCCAGATCCTGGGTTATCCTGATTGTGTTTCCACAATATTCAAATTGTTTCTTCCTGGCTGCTTGTAATATTCTCTCCTTAATCTGGGAATTCCGGAACCTGGCTATAATATTCCTAGGAGTTTTCTTTTTGGGATCTTTTTCAGGAGGTGATCGGTGGATTCTTTCAACCTCTATTTTGCCCTCTCATTCTAAAACATCAGAGCAGTTTTCTTTGAGAACTTCCTGGAGGATGCTTTCCAGGTTCTTACTTTGGTCATGGCTCTCAGGCAGTCCAATAATTTTAAAATTATCTCTCCTGGATCTATTTTCCAGGTCAGTGGTTTTTCCCATGAGATATTTCACATTGCATTCTTTCCTTTCATTTGTTTGGATCTGTTTAACAGCATCTTGATTTCTCATAAAGTCATTAGCTTCCATTTGCTCTAATCTAATTCTGAAGCAATGATTCTCCTCAGTGAGCTTTTGAGATTCTTTTTCCATCTGGCAAATTCGACTTTTTAAGGCATTCTTCTCCTCATTGCCTTTCTGAGCCTCCTTTGCCATTTGAGTCAGTCTGTTTTTTAAGGTATTATTTTCTTCAGTCAGGCTGTTGACTCTCATTTCATAATTTTCTTGCATTGTTCTCATTTCTCTTCCTAATTTTTCCTCCACTTCTCTTATCTGCTTCTTAAGGTCCTCTATGGCCTGTAACCAGCTTGTATTTTCCTTTGAAGCTTTTGGTGCAGGAGTTCTGACTTCACTGATTTCCTCCTGTTCCATGCCTTGCTCCTTCTTATCCCCAAAATAGGAGTGTAATGTTGGAATCTTCTGTCTGCTTTGTTTCCTTTGCCTGCTCATTTTGCCACTCAATGATTTGACTTTTGGGCTTTTTGCCACAGTAGGACTCTGCCACCAGACAGGGGAGTTTTCGTCCCAAACGCTGGGGTTTTCTCAGCTGCCGGAGGTATTAGATGGGTGCCCTCTCTGAGGTCTCCACATGCTCTGGCAAGCTGGACACACATCCCAGGACCTCCACCCTAGACTGCAATCCAGATCCAAGCAGGTTAAAGCAAGAGCGATGACCCCTCAGACTGGTGCTTGGTCCCCCTACACTCTGTAGGCCAGGAGCTGAAGCCGCCATGGCTCTGGCAGTCTGTGCCAGCGTCTCAGCGGTTTCTCGCCCTGGGGGTAAAAGCCAGGCACTCCCACTTATTGGGTCCCAAAGTCCAGAATGCACTGGCCTCTCACCTTGTCCTTTGCATCTATGTGTTGATAAATCTGGAAACAGCCACAGCTGCTGCTGATCTGGAGTCCCTCTGGCTGGCGGCTGGTCAGGCCCGCCCTGGGGCTAAAGCCTCCGCGTGGGGCTGGGCTCGGCTCCCAGAGCACTGCGCTGGCCGATTCCTGCCTGCCGGAATCGGCCAGCTGGGCTGTTCTCAGCGGGAGATTAGCTTCTCTGTGTCATTTTGTGGGTTCTGCAGCTCCAAAGTTTGTTTAGAGTCCCCTTTTTACATGGATTGGGGAGGGTGGAAGCCGGAGCTGCGGGAGGGTCGTGCTTCTACTCCGCCATCTTGGCTCCGCCCCCCCCCCCCCCCCGTGAGATTGTAAACTTCTTGGGGGCAAGGACTATGTCCTCCTCCTCCTCTTCTCCTCATCCTCCTCCTTCTCCTTCTCCTTCTTTCTTCTTCTTCTTCTTCTTCTTCTTCTTCTTCTTCTTCTTCTTCTTCTTCTTCTTCTTCTTCTTCTTCTTCTTCTTCTTCTTCTTCTTCTTCTTCTTCTTCTTCTTCTTCTTCTTCTTCTTCTTGGAAGGAGCTAGTGGTGCAAATATAGCCTCAGATAATCACTAACTCTGTGACCCTGGACAAGTCACTTGACCCTGTTTGCCTCAGTTTTTCATCTGCAAAATGAGCTGAAGCAGTATCTTTCCCAAGAAAACCCCATAAAACCCAAAGAGTCTGACTTGATTAAAGGACTGAATAACAAAAAAATCCCAGTATTTAGCACAGCACATGTAGGCATTTAATAAATATTTATAGAGTGGAATTGAATATATTCAGAGAAAATTAAGGAACCCTTGGGCTTTAAAGTTTCCTATCAATTTCAACCACCATATTAAGTTATATGAAAAATTTTATGTAATGAAAAGAGAATCATGTTGGAAGTCAATAGACCTTAGTTCCAAACTAACTTGGTCACTTCTAACTTCTAACACTAAGATGATATCTTCTGGCCTTGGGCAAGTCACATTATCTACAACCATAGAATGTTACATCCAGAAGTGATCTTAAAGGTTGTCTAGTCTAACTGTAATACACACCCATATGTACATGTGTGTATGTGTGTGTGTGTGTGTGTGTGTATTCATGGCCACATAGCTCAGTAATTGATGAAGCTAAGATTTAAACTGACTCTTTCTACTACAATAGAAGGGAATTGAATAAGCATTTTTTAAGTACCAACTATGTGCCCAGCACTGTTATAAGGAATTTACAGATATTATTCCATTTGATTCTATGCTGCTCTATATTGACTCTTGAAGACTTAATTTTTTTTTGTTTGTACATGTAATTGGCATCTCTTCTGGCAGTTTATAGGCTTAGAGAATTTCCTAGGGCATTGCAGTTAAAAGACTTGCTCATGGTCACATAATCTCTATAAGAGGCAGGATTTCCTGACAGAAGGCTGGCCTTTCTATACCACGCTACCTCTTTGGAGGCTATAAAATGAGAGGGCTGAACTAGTATTTAAATAGTTTAATGGATCTATGTACTTGGTAATATGGTAATTCTTTTGGTGTAGATTGCAATCTGTGCATTTTATGCATGGGCTTCTCCTGGATGATCTTCCAGAGGTTCTCCACAGAAAGAAGACTTTTCTCCAGGTCTTTTTTATATTTAATGGATAACAGTGCAGCCCTCAAGGTAATACTCCAGATCTAAAAATCTATGATTCTGAGATGAAATTGTATTCTTAGATAGTGGTGCTGAGTCACAATACCTGCCTAAGATCTTGGTGGGCATATTAGATTTAGCCTATTCCTTGTCTTCCTTTTACTGAGTGTGTGAGGTGGATATCATTGCCCTCTTTTTCATTTTCATGAAAGCTTCCTTACCTAGCTATTAATTTCTCATGTAGTCCTACTCTTTGCACTCCTCCATCATGCCTCACCCAGGAATCCCTTCATCCTACAAGATCCTATCAACCCTGGAAATCACATCTCATCAGTTATCCCCTGCCATTTACGCCCCTTTGATTAGAGGGTGGGTGTCTGATTAAGGAGGTTCAGGATTTGCCTAAACGGAATGCTTGACACTCCAAGAAAAACCCAAAGCAATTTCTTTAGAATATTTATTCAGAATATATGTATATATAGGCAAGTGAGAAAGAAAGCAGAGATAAGTAAGAGTAAGAGGCTTAAAGATAGCAGAATAAGAGCAACTATGATTAATAATGGATATATATTTACAAGCATCACCATTGTGGGGAAGCACCAACACCTGACCACATAAGCTGGGGAATCCCTGTACGGCCATCAGGGTCCCTCTTGGGAGGGTGCTGGCAGGATGTCTCCTCCATGGGTGAGATTCCATTTTGGGGTCTGAATCTTACAGTTTAAGTAGTGTTGAGAGCAAAGAAGGTGGTTTTAGCAAGTGTCATATCTTGTGTGAGGCCTGGGACAGAGGCCGATCCCTCTAAGTTCTCCCTCCACCCCCCACCCTGCCAAGAAGGATGTTTTCTTGGAATGGCTAGTTCCAGGAGTTGGGCAGTTATCATATCTCTTCTCAAGGACCTGTCCAGGGTCCCAGGAGACAAGCATCCCTCAGGTTCTCAGGATCCTCTGTGTCCAAACAGCTCAGGGTAATAGAAAGGTCATATTGAGTTGGGGCCTTGGTTTGTATAATCTTATTCCTCACAGAGGGGCTTACCTTGCCCCTGCAGTGGGGCAAATAGCCCCTCCCAGAACCTCCTTTTAAGGAGGGTGCTAGATCAGTCCATCAATCCATGTTAATATGTTCAACAAAATACAATTTAACACCTGCATATATAGTTAAGATTTTGATACTCTATAGAATCTGTGATTTTTATTAAGATAGGTACTTGCTCTACTGTTATAGATTGATAGTAGTCTACCATTATTCATCTTTTACAATTCTTGCCCATGTGACTGCATAAATCTTCCATAAACAATAAGCCTAAACATATTGGAGATCTTTGTAATGGTAATGTAATTTTGAATTTGAAGATCCCTTTTGTGTTGGCAAAAGTAGCAGGTACTTAACACTTAGTAACTGATCAAGTCTCTGATTGGGGGAACAAAAGGTATGAACTCCTGTCTCCTGTTAACTGACCTAACAGGAAGGGGTTGGTCTAAGAAAGCAGGTAATACTGTGCTGTATCAGCAATGCCATATTCACAATGCCTATAGAGATTACAAATATGCTGATATAATTATCCATCACAAAATACGTCAGGTTTGCCATTTGGGGAAATAAACTAGAAAATTTATTAAGATACCAAAAGACTGAGTCCCAAAACCAGAAAGTGAAAGCCATCAGAGTAGTTATGATATTGGCACAGGTAGATAAAGTAGAAAGCACCCACATTTTCAAGCCTTTAAACAGAACAGGCTACCTCAGGCAAAGGTCCTCCTCTCCCCACTCACAGCAACCACCCAGCGCGCTCCCAGCAGCTCCGGCCCCTGGCAGTCCTCAGCAGGAGTCCTTAGCAGAAA
>NW_027187315.1:9725425-9825218 GCF_028583685.1 Petaurus breviceps papuanus
AGTGCTCAGCAGGGGTCCTAACAAAAAAAAAAAAAAAAAAAAAAAAAAGGCAACCGCCGCCAACTGCCAACCACAGGACCGTTAGCTCGGCTTTTCACTTTCTCTTGCTCTGCTATGTCAGCACGTCCATGGGGCATGGGAGATCTTTAAATCCCATAACCCTTACATGTGCATATAAGAAAAGCCCCAGAGAAACAGTCAGAATTTCCTTGAGACTAAGATCTGGTGGCAGAACAGTTACAAAAGAATGGAGAACCGAGTCCTGAGAACTTGTGGTGGTGGAGCTTCTTCTGAACAGGAGTACAGAAGCCCAGGAGGCCAGAATCCAGAGCCAGGAGCCCCAGAGCCCAGAGCCAGAAGGCCAGGAGCCAGGAACCCAGGAGCCCAGGTGACTGAAGCATGACTGGGATGCTGCTCCTGCCTTCTGCAGGAGGAGAAGGAACCCAGGAGTTTGGAATTCCGCTACCCAACAAGATAAGGACTGTGCAGCAAAGCAGGGGCACTAAATGTTTCCTTGCTGCATCCCACAGTTTGGGACCCAAGGGGAGGATGGAATTGTGACTATGGTGGATGGAGTGAAGTGCCATGGCCCCAAGGAGTCCACTCTGTTGGTTTTGTTGCCCAGCCCCCTCTCTGGACTTGCAAGCAGGGGCTGGAGCAGTGTGAGGAGAAGGACATCTCCCTCCTCCCAAGAGAACTTTATTTGGACTCTTGTTTTGGATTGATGTGATAATGCAATGTACTTTGTGTTTGTTTAAGGCCCTGTGGCCACTTCAGTAACTTTAGTTATGTGTCTTGAAAATGTGACCTAAGAGATGTTTATTGCTAATTCAAATGTAAATTGATTATGCTATGGGCATGAAAGATCTTGGGGCCGAATGTAATATAAATGAAAATTTAAAGATCTTCCCTTTGATAGGCTTAAGAGACTCTGAGAACCTTCCTTGATTTGAAAATATACTCTGCCCCCTAATAGGCTGAATGTGGTCACATAGAGCCTGTGGCAGGAGGCTTGGTTTTCAGGAATGCCCACACCTTGATGCTGTGTGATTGGGGAGTGGGTAAAGAGGGTGGTCACATTCTCTGACCCCAGGAGAAGGCTATATAATCCCTGATGTGAGGTTTTGCTTTGGGGCTCACTTCGAGAAGTGTTGTGTGATTTGACCAGATGAGACTCTGGGCAGACATTGAGAGCTCCCTGGCTTTGAAAATCCAGATGTTGATGTTTCCCTCTCTGGTAACTGTGATTTGGTATGGATGTAATGGTTGGACAGTTTGGAAGCCTGTCTGCTTGATCTGTTTCTCTGTCTTGATAATTCTGTTTGTATACTCTGAAGTTCAGGGTGCTGACCTTTTTCCCCTGAACTAGCTAAAAGATATATGTTTGATTGATTAAAGTAAGTTTGTTAACCCATTTTGAGTTGCTTTCCTTTAGCAGCCACCCTGGGGATGCTGGGGTGCTTGCTGCTACAGTCTTCTTCTGGTTTCTTTCATTTTTCATGAATACCAGTGAAATACTCTTGCTATATAATTGACCCAATTTCTTTTCTGGTCATAAATGTGGCATCTTTTATAATACTTCTTGCATACAAGTCAATGTTAGTAATATGGTACCACCTCTTAAAATCTACTGTGCTTCTTTCTGGTACCCTTTTAGGTCACCTTCAGTTTTGATTCTTCTGAGATCATGGTATTCCATGAATCACAACTATATAACATCATTAGGAGAATACCAATGTTAACAAAATGTTGAGGGTTTTTGTTGTTGTTGCAGAGGGAATGTATCACAGAAAATCACCAGTATCTCCTCTTTCACTCCAGTATTTGATGAAGTCACTGTTTTTACCAAGGTTAAACCCTGGGTCCAATCCTTTCCTATCTTTCTTAATAAATTGTGCCCCTCCTCTTATCTTTAATGTCTCTCTATTGACTAGTTCTCTGCTGCTGCAAAAATCTCCCCATTCTTAAAAATAATGTCACCAGAGCCTGCCATGCTGGCTAGCTATCATTCTATTTCCTTCCTCCTTTTCATAGCTAAATTCTTTGAAAAAGCCATTTTCAGGAGACCAGCAAAGGATTAAGGAGGAAGTCACATAGCCCAGTTCTCCCCAACAGCTGCTCCAACAAAGAACAAATTCCAGACTTCAGTCCTCACAGTCGAACTGAAACTATTTCCTCTAGAACTATCTGGGTCTTCTTAATTGTCAAGACAAATGCTGTTTCTCATTTCTCACCTTTCTTGACTTCCGTGCAGCATCTGATGTTATTAATCACCTTCTGAATTCTCCTTGCTCTTCAGATTTTCATGGCACTGCTCTTTTGATTTTCCTCCTGCTGTCTGCCTACTCCTTAGTCTCTTTTGCTGAATTTTTGTCATGCCATGCCCACCAACTCTGAGAATACTCCAAGACTTTCTCCTGTGTCCACTTCTCAGTATGTTCTCTCACTTGATGTTCTCATGAGATGCTGTAAGTTCAATTATTATCTTCAGATTGATATTGTTTATCAAATTATTGTGTAAAATAATCTCTGTATTTTTATCTATCAAAGAATATTGGTTGATTTAGCATAAGCATGAGAAATACATACATACATACATATATTAGTTACATTTTGGTTTATCAAGTCAATTGCTTTTTTGTACTACACAATTAACACAGTAAGATCTTATATTCTCTACAATTCCCAATTAATTGTGTAATTGGAAAGATACAGTCAGCTGAATTAGGATCATCCACTGCAGCAAGGAGAATCTTAGTTCAAAGAATTTCAAATTGATCAATTTCTCCTACTTATTTGTATTCCTTTATTTAACATTCTTTCTAAATGAGTTATTATGGGATAGCCCCATGTCAATATTAGAGAATGGAAAAGGAAACACATATTCAAGACTTAGGTGTCCAAAATAAGTATTAAGAGGTAGCCATGCTGAGGGGTCCTGTGCAAGCATCTTCCATGTCACACAATCAATTCCAAAGTTCTTAAGAGAGACTTTGAGAGTGTCCTTATATCACTTCTTCTGACCACAATGTGAATGCCTGCCCTGTGTGAGTTCTCCATAAAATAGTCTTTTTGGCAAGTATACGTTTTGCATTCAAACCACATGGCCAGCCTATTGGACTTGTGCTCTCCAAAACAGAGTTTGAATGCTTGGCAGTTTAGATCAAGTAAGAACCTCAATGTCTGGTATCTTATCTTGCCAGGTGATCTTCAGAATCTTTCTAAGACAATTCAAAAGGAAGAGATTCAGTTTCCTGGCATGGCACTGGTACAATGTCTTGGTTTAACAGGCATACAACAATGAGGTCAACACAGCGGCTCTGTAGACTTTCAGTTTGGTAGTCAGTCTAATACTTCTTCTCTCTCACACTTTCCTTTGGAGTCTTCCAGACACTGAGCTAGCTCTGGAAATGTGTATGTCAACTTCATTATCAATGAATATATTTCTAAAAGTACACTACTCAGGTAGATGAACTTATCCACAGCATTCAAAACTTCTCCATTTGCTGTAACTGATGGTTCCATGTATGGATGGTGTGGTAGTGACTGATGGAGTATCTCTGTTTTCTTGGTGTTAATTGTTAGGCCAAAATTATCACAAGCAGCAGAGAATCAATCCATACTTTGTTGCATCTCAGGTTCAGAGGCTGCATTGAGTGCACAATCATCTGCAAACAAAAAGTTGTGCACCAACACTCCCTCCATTTTGATCTTGGCTTGTAGCTTTTTCAAGTTGAAGAGTTTACCATCAGTGTGGTGACTGACCTTGATGCCACTTTTGTCTTCATTGAAGGCATTTGACAGCCTGGATGAAAACATTATGCTAAAAAGCATGGGAGCAAGCACACAGCCTTATTTCACTTACTTAAAGCTTGGTTAGACATCAAAGATACCAAGGTCATTCACTGCATGATGACTCTGGAAGAGAAAGTGAGGCTGATGACTTCCTGAAATTCTGCCTCACTTAAATCCAAGTTATGCATGAATAAAGGACTTTGCCCACACAATTCTACCATTTTACCTACCTCAAAGCCCTGTGGTGACAGGAAAGTGACAAAGCAGCAGATGAAGAAATACTGGAAGTCACAACCCTGCACTCAGGAGGCCACAGGGTCATCTTCTCACTGAGCTGTAATAGCAGGGGGATTTGGCAGCCCCTGGGTGTGTGAGGGACCACACTGCTCACCTCCTGATATGAGGAAGGCGCTAAAAGATTTCCTAAAAATTATCTGCTTCACCTAACCTAACCTTGGCCTACTTTAAAGTGGAAGGTGGGAATCCCACACTTGTGTCAAAATACAGAAAAATATACAAAAACTTTTATAAAGATGTTTCTATTCATATCTGTGGTACATGAAATGTGTGCACGCTCATGGGCAACATGAAATCCAGTAGACATGAAAGATGAACAGCTCTTGTTGCAAGGGAACTCAGCAGGTGTCACATCCAAATAGCAGCCCTGAGTGAAACAGGGCAGGCAAATGAAGACCAGCTTATCCATGTAAGAGCCAGATATACATTTTTCTGGATTGGCCACAGTGATGTGGAATGCCATGAAGCTGACATATATTTTGTGATCAGAACTAATGTATTTAATAAGCTTGTCTGCCTCCCCAAAGGAGTGAATGACAGGTTCATGACAATGTGACTGCCACTTGAAGGAAAATTCCATGCCACCATCATCAGTGCATATGATTTCACCATGACGAACTCTGATGAGGTCAAAGAAAAATTTTATGAAGGCCTGGAGATCCTCATCATCCATGTGCTGAAAGAGGACAAAATTGTAATTCTGGGTGACTTTAATGCCAGAGTAGGCACAGATGATCAAACATGGCAGGGAGTACTGGGGAGGAATGGAGTTGGAAACAGCAACAGCAATGATCACTTATTATTGAAAACCTGTGCATCTCATGACCCAAATCATTAACATTATCTTTCATTTACGTAAATGCAATAAAACTTTGTGGATGCGCTCTTGCAGCAAACATTGGCATTTAATAGACTATGTTATTGTAAGGAGAAGAGACAGACAGGATGTGAGAGTGACAAAGGTAATATGTGGCACACAGTGATGGACTGATCATAGACTTATCCTTTCCTAGATACAAAAGTAGTAGCCCCAAAGAAAGACTTAAAAGGAAGACCTGAAGACTTAATGCCAACAGATTACAGCACTTCTCTGAGTGTAAACAGTCAATAGCTAGCTTGGAAGAAAAACTGAGCCAATACACAGTTGTCAAGAGTGGAACAGAAAAAGAATGGGCAGCTTTCAGAGATTTATTAATCTGGTCCAGAACATTTACAAACTTCAAGATTGGTCTAACAAAAGTGAGAAGAAAATTCAGAAACTTCCAAATGAAAAATGAGAACTCCACAGAGTTTACCAGCAGGATAGTTCATTCCTCTCCAAGAAGGCAATGTTTATTTTCACCAAAAATAAAGTGCAAGCAAAGCTTAGGAAGATTGAGGTTTGTTGGCTCAGTAAGAAGGCAGATGAAATTCAGTTTGTATGCTGATAGTTACAATCCAAAGCACATTCATGGTGCACTGAAGGTTATTTATGGGCAAAAGATCTGTGGTACATCCCAACTACTCAGTGCTATCCCAATACCCCAAAATTGCTATCTTTGGAATCAAAAGGACTTAGCTTCAAATCTGGACCACTGATTTTTAAGTGCATTGGACAATTTTGGGCAAGTTTTTTCACCTCTCTAGTCCTCAGTTCCTATACTTGTAAAATGATGGGGTTGGATTTGATGACCTTGGGGTCCCTTCCAGCCCTACATCTATGAATTTATGAACAGTGCCTTTTACATTGGAGGTACTCTTGAATTCTTGAATGGAAATTTCACACCTGCCAGACTTTTTCAATGGATTGACCACAACCTACTGATTTGTCCTAGAGCCAGTCAAGTACATTCTGTGTTTGTCTTGCTTGCACATTTTTCAGAGCAGCACTGTCCCTGAATCAGGGCCTTGATGAATGCTTCTTAATGATGATCAAACTGCCACCCTGAGAACAGAAAGGCTTTGTGAAGGAAGCCTTTTATCTGGAGGAAGGTATTTGCTGTTCTTTGGTACAAGAAATAGCCTGGCATGAGCTTGCAGCCATACAACATGTATAAAGTAGGAGGGGCACTTTTCATAAAGAGTCATTCCCACAGCTCTCTTTCTGAGGCACCATCATATCCTACGGGTCATGTCACTGGAGCTGAGGGTCCTGTCATATAAAATACTCTGAGTGGATACTTTACTCCAGGCACAGAGGATGTCTTTATTACCTGGAGCACCAGAGAAGCTGTTTTCTGGCTCCATTCAAAGGAAGCCTGGAAAATGTATTCAATGAAAAGGAAAAATAGGAAAGTACTTAACAATATGCCAGGGCAATTTTCTTACCACTTTGCCACTTTTCTCTTCTAGAGTGAATAAATAAAGGGAGGAGGGGTTCTCAAGAGTGATACAGACTTTACTTTGAAAACTTCTGAATAAAATTAACATAATTTCTCCATTATAAACTACAGTAGCTAGAAATCACATTATAGACAATGTAGGTAGTGATGTGGGTGGACACATAGGAGGGGAGCTGGGGGAGTGGGAGCATTCAAAGTAGAGCTAAAATAATAAGCCTGTAAGACTAAGCATGGTGATGAGGAGCTCACCTAGGGACTCCTTGGCTTAGAGTTCTGATCATGCAGGTGAGCAATCGAAATGGCAAGAAAGGTCAGGGCTTTGCAGTCAAAAAGCTAAGCTCCAAGAGGGAGGTCAATTAGGCATTGGCGCAAGATGTGGAATGGAGTCATGTTGTAGTAATGTCTTTGATAATGGCAATCCCAAATAGACTAGCTCATTTTTTCATTTGATCAGGAAAGAGCAATATAGAAGAGGAGTCAGCAAGCTACTTCTTTTTTGTTTTGTTTTGTTTTTTTGCTTTTTGGAGGGCAATTGGGTTATGTGACTTGCCCAAGGTCACATGGCTAGTTTTTGTGTTGTGTCTGAGGCCACATTTGAACTCAGGTTCTCCTGACTCCAGGGCCGGTGCTCTATTCACTATGCCACCTAGCCGCCCCCAGCAAACTACTCCTAAGAGACAAATCCAGTCCACAGCCTGTGAGGTAAGAATGGTTTTATACTTTTAAATGCTATAAACATTGGGATTAAAGGCAAATGCTATAAAATTAATTAGAAATATAAAATGATGAACAAAAAATTTCTTAGTTTGCAAGACTTATAAAAATAGGCATTGGCCTTGATGTAGAACCATAAAATCTTTATATTAAGAAAGACACTTAGGAGTGGCTAGGTGGTGCAGTGACTGGCCCTGGAGTCAGGAGGACGTGAGTTCAAATCTGGCCCCAAGTTCAAATCTAGCCTCAGATATTTAACACTTACTAGCCATGTGACCTTGGACAAGTCACTTAAACCCAATTGCCCTGCTTTCCCCCTTCAAAAAAGCCACAAAAAAAACCACTTAGGGATCATTTAATCCAATTCTTTTATTATACAAAAGAGGTCATGAAGATAACAGAAAATGAGTGTCTTTTAGAAACCAGGTCTCCTGACTCCTATTCCAGTGCCCCCCCCCTTTACATTATGAAAGTAGGAGAGATATTGTATATCTTGACCTTCAAGTTAATATGTCAGACCTCTGTTGGTCTCTGAGAGGTTGGGGAGGCTCACTATAATTGATTCTTCCTCTATAAGTCCTTGCAGTTCCCTGCATCCTAAAGCATGTGTTATAGTGTTACTCCCCATCTCATTTATACGTTGGGTCCTCCTGGGGATATCTCAGACACAAGGCATTCTATTGGTCTTTTGATCTGTACTCTTAAAATTATAGAGTGTTTACTCTGACTCTAAGTAGAGGACATACTTAGCTCAAAGCAAAGACACTTATTGAAAAGGCACAGTAAGAAAACTAGCAACCAAGCATTTTCTCCAAGAACCAGGGGCATACTGTCCCTTATACATAGGGGGAAAAGTGAACTGAGAGAAAAATGTAGGGAGCATAAATGACCAAGGCATATGCAAGGAGAGACAATTCACTCCTTTGAAGTTTCAGGGCTGCAAGGTCATTAATGTACTCACATTGATCCTTCCAACTCTGGCCTCAGTTTCCCACGGTCACTGGTGGGTGTTGATGCACCAAACCTTTCCAGGTGTCATTGTTGTTTTTCCTTGGTTCTCAAAGAGGACCAATAATATCAGGAGGGTGATGTCTTGACTTGCAAGTGAATTAGATTTCAGTGAGACGAAGCTGTGCGAAGTCATCATCCCCTCTCTCTTCTTCACAATCATTGGAGTCCAGTGGCAAGACATATGTCTGGATGACTGGCACTGGACCAGAAACCTTACAGGTATTGCTTTATTGTATGCTGATGGCTGCTACTCTATGGATTCTTCTTTGCTGTTGGACTGTGGTCACCAGTACCCCCAGCTTGAGTCTCTGTTGTTCACTTTCAGAAAAAACTGAATCACATGCTCAAGGACTAGCTGGTGTCTTGGTTCTAGGGCCTGCCATTGCCTGAGCAGGATCCCAGCTCCAGGCACCAGAATCTCAACTCTTTTTTACCTACTAGTCTCAATTTCAAGGCCTGAATCTTGAACAAGGCCTCCTTTTTTATTTCTAAACTCTAAGTGTGTCCATTTATCTACATCTATAAGTAGCCTGTGAAAAAGGACCTGATTGTCTTTGTTAATCGTCATCCCTTTCTGATCTTTTCATACACAAATGAATCACTTAAAATTTCATAACATTATTTGTTGTTATTGTTCAGACCTTTTTCAGTCCTGTCCCACCCTTGGAGTTTTCTTGGCAAAGATGCTGGAGTGATTTTCCATTTACTTCTCCAGTTTCTTTTATGGATGAGGACACTGAGGCAAACAGGGTTAAGAAGTGATACACATCTAGTAAGTGTCTGAGGATAGATTTGAACTCATGAAGATGAGTTTTTTTGACTCCAGACCTAGTACTCTATCCAGTACACCATCTAGACTTTATAACCTTTACAAGCTGTAAATGTGCCACTGGAGTTGACCATTAGAGTACAAGAGGAACTTGGTACTTTGCTCCATACTCACATCTGAATTGGGTAACAGGAATGATAAAAATGATCAGAATTCTCTGGGAGAGGGAAAGGATTTCTTTCATAGATAGACTTTCATTTAGGATTTCCTAGACTGAAGTTAATAGTTCAAATTGCAGTCAGACTCACACTTAAATGCACTGAGGGAAATATGGTTTTGGTAAAAGAAAGTTGTGTTTTGTTGACATGTACCCATAGTTGTGCTGTATACCAGCTAATAAAGCTGTCTGAATGTCAATCTAGGCAGTGAGGGGACAACTAAAGAATGCTGGGGCTGGAGTGAGTCGATTTGCCCACAAATTTGTGTCAGAGGCTCATGACTTCTAATTTCTTTTTTTTTCTTCATTTATGCAGTATCTTTCCTTGTCTGTAACCTATTCACCCCACTAATCTACTTCCTCCTCCAATCCTCCACACCCCCAAATAGAAACCCTCTCTTATAATAAAATATACACGATGTGACAAAAAACCAACTTTGTGCAGTTTTTATTTTGTTTTTGTTATTCATCCTTCATCTAACAAGATTTGGTCACAGGGTGATGTCTTGACTTATGAGTGAATTGGACTTAAGTGAGGCACATTTAAGTTTTGGGAAACATGCTGTATATCGTCAAGCCTCTAGTTAATTGGATCTCATGAAGCAGGCAATGAGCTGCTATGGCCACTTCTAAGGAAATACGTGCTCCCCTCTGAAGGATTTGGTAGCTCAGGATGATGTAGGAAATCCTGGCTGATTACTTGTCCCCCCACTCCATGTTCACTGGGAGGGATGGTGTGAAGAGGGAAGCTGAATCAAACCTAAGTTAGATAGGATTGACCATTAACTTAGGACAAGTAACCCACTGATATCTTTAAAAATTCTGTCTCTCTTCCTTTGATTCTCTAGGTGGTATTATGTAACTGAGATTTTCCCATAAGTGGTTTGGAAAGGATGCTCTTCCTCCCACGTAGCAGCCAGAGGTATGGGTCATATGAGTGAGCTTGATCCTGGACCTCAGGCTACTTTATCCATTTTGTGTTTCTTTGCCTGATCATAGGTGACTGAACAGTGATCCTGAGACAGATTTGTCCAGCCTTGGAGACTGTCTTGGGAGTTTGAGAAATCAGAAGCTCCTGGGTAGTCAGATGATGCCAGCTGTAGTTGTAGGAGATACCCTCTTTGTGTCCTTCTGATGAGGTTTAGGCTCTGGGAACCCCCTTGAATCTTCCCACTTGATGAGGCATTTACCTGAGGCCATAAGTCTTATTATTGCTAGGCCCAAATCTCTGTTACTTTTAACCCAGCCTAGCCCTCCATGATCCAGCTACTTCCCACCCTTGATCCTATCAAAATATCTACATATGTTACCCTTAAACTAACCTAGCTCTCCATTGTCTGTCATCCCCAGGCAGCCTTCAGCTATTTCGACAAGACCTGGCATGCTAGTAATTTTGGGGTCTTGAGCACCCCTAAACCCCCAAACCTCAACACATCTACTACCACACTTCTTTGAGGAGAAAGATGACCACTGAAAAAAACAGTGCTCAAACATTGCCCTGGGTTTCCAGAAGACATGAACTTGTAGTGAATCATTTGAACAGTAAAGAATGGAAGTGATTGGGGTGGCTAGGTGGTACAGTGAATAGAGCACTGGCCCTGGAGTCAGAAGGACCTCAGTTCAAATCTGGCCTCAGACACTTACCACTTACTAGCCATGTGACCTTGGACAAGTCACTTAATCTCAATTGCTCTTCCTTCCTCCCTCCAAAAAGAAAAAAAAATAGAAGTGATTGTAAAATGTCTAGTAAGTCTGCAAAATGGGGCAGCTAGGTGGTGCAGTGGATAGGGCGCCAGGCCTGGAATCAGGAAGGCTCCTCTTTCTGAGTTCAAATCTGATCTCAGACACTTATTAGGTATGTGAACCTGGAAAAATCACTTACCCTTATTGCCTCAATTTCCTCATCTGAAAAATGTATTGTTTGAAAAGGAAATGGGAAACCACTCCAGTATCTTTGCCAAGAAAACCCCAAACGGGGTCACAAAGTGTCAGACACAGCTGAAACAACTC
The DNA here is from genome assembly GCF_028583685.1 of Petaurus breviceps papuanus. NCBI lineage: Eukaryota > Metazoa > Chordata > Mammalia > Diprotodontia > Petauridae > Petaurus > Petaurus breviceps. Next base: position 9,736,560 of record NW_027187315.1, read on the forward strand.
ATTAACAACAGCAACAAAATGTTCTGGGGGAGTATGAAGTCACTTGTTGTTGCTGTAGCTTGTCAGCCTTTCTATTGACATCCACTTGTGGGCCTCAGGTTGAGCATTTCTTTTGTGTAGAGGTAATGTGGTCTAGGTTGCTGGATACCCTGAAATGTCAGGGTACAGGGTCTCATCTGCCTGGAATGAATTCGTGCATTCAAACCTTCTTCCAGTCTAGTGACAAGGTTTATTGTAACACAAGGTTCCTAATGATCCAGTGACTTAATGGGGGTGAGACTGATGCCTATATGTAAAAGGAACTGTGAAAGGATCTGGATGGGATTAAGGAGTAATAAATAGTCTGGGGTGGGCCAAGAGCACAGTCAAAGGAAATCAAGTAAGCTAATTAGGTGACCTAGGTAGGCCCTGGTGGTGCCAGTGATCTGGGATGCTGAAATGTATGGGAAAATTCAGGGACTGGATTGCTTTCAAAGGTGTTGTCTTTTGCTTTTAGGGGTCCAGCAAAGACACAGTCATGCCATAGGAAGGGGGGATTTTTCTTCAAGATAGTCTGTGTACAATCACACCAAGGGAAGTGGTGACCTGGGACAAAGGAAGATCATAACAAAAACACCTCACGGTCAGGAGATATTCTTCCTACTAAAAAGGAAACACTTCCTTCTGGATTTCAGTGTGGTAAATCCCAGTTCTTTCTGTGCTAGATATGGTTCTGAGAAATGATGAGGGTGAGAACACAACATAGACATAGACATGAATAAGTATAATATGGAGTAATTTAAGGAGGAAGAGAGCTCCAACAACTGGGAGATCAAAAAGGCTTCATGAAGAAGGTGTTACCAGAACAAAGCCTTGATAATAGATAAGAATTTTGACAAAGTGCCAAAAGAAGGACCTTTCAAGTATGGTGTGAGGGTGGGGGAGGATGGTTTGTAGTAAGGTATGGAGTTGGGAGAGGGAATGTTGAGGTTGAGGAATACTGTGTCTGTTCAGTTTAGCTGGAATGACAAATCTGGCCATATTGTGGAGAGCCTTGAATGCTGGTTTTATTTTGGTTTTCCCCATAAGCCTTGGGGAGATACTGAAGGTCTCTGAGTGGGAGAATCTAACTTAATGAGACTTGTGACTCAAGAAGATTATTGTGGCAGCTGTGTGAATGTCGGATTTGAGATGGGGAAAGCTAGAAGCAAGAACAAATAGGAAATTATTACAACGGTGTGGGAAAATGCTCATGGGACCCAGATCAATAGTGGTGGCCAAGTAAGTGGAGATGAAGTCTATACTACTTTGTAAATGATTGACCAGGGAGGGCAAAGTCTAGATAAAAGTTGGTAATTTCTCCAAGATTACAAAGCCAGCAGATTAAGAAGGTGGTGATGTACTCAGTAGAAAATGGGAGTTATCAAGGAGGGAAGAATTTGGGAGGGGGGGTATAATAGCCCCTTACCCTTTTAAACAATTAGTTAAGGGCTTTATTTTAGGAGGGGTCCATAGGAAATCATTGAAAAGCGGACTCTATCACATATCACCCCGTATGTCTAGCGGCAGTTGTCCTCAGAATGAATTATTTTATGATAAATGAGCCACCGTACACAGGAAAGAGAGGAACACAGGCTCCACACACAGAATTTACACAATCCTAATGAGGTTTACTGAAGAATATTTGCTGCAGTAAGTAGAGGTCTTAAGAGGCCTAGAGATGAGGTCAGATATTTCTGAGATCAGTGTCTCTTCATCCCAACTATCTGGGATAACTAACTGTCTTAGATCAGTTACTGGAGAGTTGGTGGGGTTGGGAGTGGAGGGGGTAGCTGCTCACTAGATAACAAGTGGAGTGTTGCAATACCATAGGTTGGGAGTGAGCACCAAAGATAGTTTTACATTAGCTAACTGGGCAGCAAAGAGGTCTGCTTTCTCAGATCAGTTTGTGAGGAGTGGGCAACATGCAGAGGGCTCTTTGGGGGCTGCAGGAACAATGATGGCCACCAGCTTTGGGTTTTCATACACAAAAGATCCCATTTCTGATTTGTGTCAATAATGCTTAGGTCTTTAAGTTTTGTGATATTCTAGAACTATGATTGCATAATATAGAAATGTATAGATGTGTACATGCATATAAATTGTGTAGCAAGAAATAACATTTGGTGGTTACTCAGCACTCCAGTAGGAACCTGCTAACATATTCCCTTAATATGATTTGTTGCAGATTTGTCAGCATAAACAGTTTTAACATCTATCAAAATAAGGGCATAGGCAATAAGCCAGGCATGTCCAAAGCCCCAAGAGATTTGTGCTCATGCAGCAAATTCCAACATCCAAAATTAAAGCAAGGTGAGGGTGTTTTTAAATTAATGTCAGTATCTGCAGGTATTAAAATTGGCTTAGAGCTACAGCACAAGATATGATTATCATTTCAAATATCCATATTTTATACCCATTGAGTTCCTATAAAATCTTTCTAAAAGTTTTATGGTGGTAGTTTCTTCCTAGTATCTGACTTTGCCTCTAGCTTACATACATCATACCACATTGTGTCATAACACATTTCAAACCAAACAATGACTATTAAAATGAACAGATATAAAATACCTTCACATACACATATATGGACAGGGGGAGACAAAGGGGCATGTGTGTGTAGAAAGACAGATGTATAGATAGATAGGTAGATCAAATAGATATTTAGAAGGATAGTGGGGTAAAGAGAGATTAGATAGAGATATATAAGTATAGAATATAAAAAGGTAAACATAGATACAGTTTGGAAGGATAGGTAGGGAGAAAGAGAGGTGAAGATAGATATGGAAAGATGGGTAGGTACAGAAGATACACAAACAGACATATTTAGAAGGATAGATAGGGAAAGAGAAGTAGAGAGAGATAAAGACAGATATAAAAAGAAAAATAGATACAGAAGACAGAAAGACAGATCAATAGAAAGGTAGATATAAGTAGAGAGAGAGATAAAATGTAATAGATATAGAAAGGTAGATATAGAAAGATACAGAAGGGCGGCCAGGTGGCTCAGCAAATAAGAGCACCAGCCCCAGTGTCAGGATGACTTGGGGATCAAATCCGGGCTCAGATACTTAGCACTACACCCAGAAATAACTGGCCATGTAACCTTGAGCAAGTTACTTAACCCCAATTGCTTTAAAGAAAAGAAAGATACAGACATAAATTTAGAAGGATAGGTAGGGAAATTATATAGAAATGGATCCCTGCCAGCATCATATTGACTTAGAAAACCAGAAATTAATATTATCTATATTGTATTTTTGCTTCCTGCTACAAGACACAATTGAGATTTTGACACCTCTGATCTAGATAACTCTAACATTATAAGTTGCCTGGAAGTTGCTGACCCTCATTAATAGAGGGAGTGTCCTCACCAAAAACAGAAAATCATATATCCTGTCTATCCTTATTTCACCTCTCAGCAGCAAAGCCCAAGTGCTTTGGATGCTGTATATTTGGCCAAAGAAAAACACCATCTCATAAGATATACATGCCTCAGGCATATTTTGGGTTTGGTTCCAGACTACCACAATAAAATGAATAACACAAAAAAGTGAGTCACACAATTTTTTGGTTTCCTAGTGCATATAAAAAGTTAGGATTACACTATACTGTAGTCTATTAAGTATGTAATCGTATCATGTCTTAAAAATATATACTTCAATTAAAAATACTTTATTGCTAAAAAAATCATCTGCGTCTTTATTGAGTCATAATTGTTTTGCTGATGGAAAGTCTTGCCTAGATGTTGATGGCTGCTGACTGATCAGGGTGGTGGTTGGTGAAGGTTGGGGTGGCTGTGTCAATTTCTTAAAAGAAGACAACAATGAAGTTTGCCACATAGATGGATCCTTTTTTCATTTGAACACTTAGAGGTCATTGTAAGATTATTAATTGGCCAAATTTCAATATTATTGTATCTCAGGGGATAGGTAGACAAGAGGAGAGGAAGAGAGATGGAAACTGCTGGTTGGTGGAGCAGTCAGAAAACATATATCATTTATAGATTAAATTCACAGTCTTATATGGGTGTGGTTTGTGACACCCCAAAATAATTACAATAGTAACATCAAAGAGGACTAATCACAGATCATCATAACAGATATAATAATGATGAAAAAGTTTACAATATTGTGAGTATTACCAAAATGTGACAGAGACATGATGTGAGCACATGCTGTTGGAAAAATGGCTCCAACAGACTTGCTCGATGGAGGGTTGCCACAGACCTTCAATTTGTAAAAAACACACTATCTGCAAAGTGCAATAAAGCAACACACAATAAAACAAGGTAGGCCCTTATTAAAAAGAGAGGGCTGAATAAGTAACCCTCCAAATATTAGATTCTGCCTCTGCTGATCCTTGTACTTGTTGTTGTGATGAAAGGGTATTATATCATAGATTTGGAGATGGAAAGGACCTCAGAGGTCCTCCTCATTTTACAAGAAAGCAAATAAAGGCCAAGAGAAGTTGTGTGACTTGCCCAAGGTAACCCATGTAATAAGTGAAAGTTCAGGTTCTTACAGACCCTTTCTCCACCTGTCTTTGCCATTGTACAATGAACCTACCTCCCCTGTCAGCAGTTAGTTCTATGTTACTTTACATCACCTGGGCACTGAGAGAACCTTTGATTTGCATCTTCCCATCTGAAGCAGTCTTCTTGGATCTTTCTGCCTCACTGACTTCCTTCTGAAAATAAACCTTTTGCTCCCCAGCCTTTGTACTGAAAAGTGAGGCATAGTTTTTATGGAAGATATTATACAAATTAAATTTTACTGCAAAGAGGGTACAGTCTCTGTTTCTGTGCTGTTCTCACCACCTTCTTGGCTGGTTGTAGAATAGCATTTTTAGCTTTCTCTGCAGCATTTAGAGAAATCTGATGGTAAGAAATTTTAAGAATGATCCTACTTGCAGCATATCCTTGAGGAAGAAGAGGGTAGAAAGAAACAAAAGTGACAATTAAAAATAAATTCTACTATAATTATCTGTCATCTCAGATAAGATTTAAACTTCTCTGTAGGTAATAAAGCTTTTCCCAAAGCCTCAGTATAGGAAACAATACCAGAAGAGAATTAAACCTAACAAGATCTATCTGGAGTTTCAGCCCTGAATCTGCCATTAAAAATTAACTTTGTGATCATGACCTTTTCTTGACCTCACTTTTCTCACCTATAAAATGAGGGAATTGAATTAGACGATCTGTAATGTACCTTCCAGCTCTTACATTGTGTGATTTACAAAATGGGGGTTAAGGATATTTATACTACTCAGGTCATTGGGCTGCTGCTGGAATCAAGCTTTATGAACTTCAGAAGTAAAGTACTATTAATGTAGAGACAGCATTTCTATACTAAGCAGAGGTAAACCAGAAATTCTGACAATCTTTTCTCTTCATCCAACAGAAGTACTGCCTCTACATGCAAGCGTCAGTTATTATAATAGATTATTTATTTAAATTCATGTATATCATTCAGACAACTCAGTCAATGAAAATTATACATTGCAATACTTCTAAACAATATTCTACATGTAACAAATGGATTTTGGATTGGATTTTGAACAAAATCTTAATAGCAACTTGTATTTGTAAGACACTTTTGGAATCCTTTTCATATACATTATATTATTTTGGCAGCTTTATTCACTGGAAAGATTGCTGAATTTAAAGTCCAAGGATCTGGGTATAATTCCAAATTCTGCTATTTACTACTTCTGTAACCTTGGACAAAATTCAATGGACCTCATTTTCTTATCTGTAAAATTAGTAGGATGTCCCCAATAGATAAAAGACCAAAGGGTATGAACATATGCATTCCATTCTTTTGCTGTTTGCTCTTTAAAATTCTGAACTTTATAAAAACTAAATAAAAGAAACATTTCCACATGTAGAGTGGAATTGGAGGGGAAAAGATTGTATATGAAACTGAATATTACATATATATTACTCTTCTTTTAAAGTAATAATATGTAACTTTTAAAGCTATTCTGATTATACTTGTAAAGCAATTAATATAGTACTGAGTGGGACAAGTAAACCCAAGTGAATACTTCTCAAATTTAGAGTGGCTTCAGCATCCACTAGGCCTGAGTTTCTATTTACTAGAAATCACAAGGTTTACGAGAACCCAAAATTTATAGCAACAGGAAGCCCCCTCCTTTTCTATAAGATATGCCAAATAAGGATAGAAATATTTTCTCTAGCTTAAATTGGCTAATTCTATGTCACGTTGTTCCTTGTATCCAGGGTAGATTTTCATGCTTAGACTGTGAGCCCAACTCCCAGCCGATGGGAGAAGGGTTAGTCGGAAGGATGGGAGAATTTCTGTGTTAGGGCTATATAATTATGCTTTTGCTTTCTGCAAGCTGCTTCTCCCTTCTGACTTTTTTTGGATTGGGGAAGCACTTTCTCATGAGATCTTAATTAACTCCTTTTTCTTTCTACCTAGAGAAGTCTCTGAATTATTTTGGGTAGGTGGTCTTCTGACCCACACAGTACCTGGCACAATGGTTCTTAATAATATTAAAAAGTAGAGGCTTAACAAACCCTTGTTCTATACCTCACCCCCCTTCCCACCTTGTGATTTCTTCCAAACTTCCTCTGAACAATTGCTTTTTCAAAGTAAGAAATCAAAACTGCCAACAACTGTATAAAGAAATTTCCCAAATCACTAACAATTAAAGAAATGCACATTCAAACAACCCTAAGGTTCTATCTCACACCTATCAGATTAGCAAAGATGACAAAAAATGAAAATGACAACTGTTGGTGGGAGGTCAGGACCACCAATGAATTGTTGGTGGAATTGTAAAATGGTTCAACCCTTCTGGAAAGCAATTTGGAACTATGTTCCCAAAGTCACTAAACTGTGCATACCAAGCAATATCATTAATAGTCCTGTACCCCAAAGAGATCAAAGAAGAGGAAAAGGAACCATAGGTATACAAATATTTATAGCAGCTCTTTTTGTGAGTACAAAGGATCAGAAACTGAGAGAGTACACCATCAGTTGAATTATGACTGAATAAATGACGCCATATGAGCATAATAGAATACTACTTTGCTACAATGAGAAAAGGGATAGTTTTAGAGAAAGTAGAAGAATCTGTATGAAGTTGTGTAGAGTGAAGTAAGTAGAACCAAGAGAAAAATGCTACAATGACTGTCACATAGTAAAGAAAAATAACTTTGGAAGCCTTAGGAACTCTGCTTTAAGCAATGATCAAGCAGGTTTCCAGAAGACCCATGATGAATTGGGTTTTCCTACATTTTCACAGAGAGGTAAGAGAGCAAGAGGTGCAGAATGAGACATATATTTTCAGATATGACCATGCCGGGATGAAAACCAAGGTCTACTACACCATTCCTAAAGCTTTTCTGAGTATTGTTTGTAACCATTATCACAGCCAATCATTACCAGGCAAAAGTAGTTTATAACTGACCAATCCAGAATTCTACATTTCCTAGGATGAGGAACGTGTCGCCACTAAGATTTAGCACTAGAGGCCTGGTCTACTTCAGATAGGCTCCTCGCTTCTTCTTTTCTGATACAAACACAAGGCAGAATGTACCAATTTCCTTGTTCTGGGGATGAAATAAACCTAGCCAGGCATGCCCCAGGGTAGGATATGAGTGAGGAAGTATCTTTTACTTTTTTTCTTTTTTTGGAGGGCAATTGGGATTAAGTGACTTGCCCAAGGCTACATAGCTAGTAAGTGTGTCGAGTGTCTGAGGCCAGATTTGAACTCAGATCTTCCTGACTCCAGAGCCAATGCTCTATTCACTGCACCACCTAGCTGCCCCATAATTATCTTTTAAAAAGCACTTTAAAAAATTCAAAGTCAAAGGGTCATAGAATTTAGAATTGTAAAAGACTTTTAAAATAATGTACCTCTTCATTTTTTAGATGGGGAAACTGAGTCCCCAGAGAAGGGAAGTTGCTCAAGGCCATACAGGTATTGTGAGCATAATAGGGATAGACATTGGTCTTCTGACTTTAAAACCAATGTTCTTTTCACTTTATCTCATCAAAGTAGTCTAATACTAAAACAATGCATAGTTTATTCAATTTCAGCTAACTCTAGTTTAAAACTGTAATGTTAGTGGCACATAGACATTAATGACCAAGTACATTATGTTAATCAATTATTGAGTTAAAAACTTCCTGGTGATAACAGTGTCTGTCTAGGAATACTTCCTTGCCATCTGATACCAAAACATAATACATCTCTAGATCTGAAACAAGTCTAGCTAGATAGAGTGTGGGAAATAATCCAATAGCTTTGTTTTTTATTTTCCTCCATTCCCATATTTGCTTGTTACTCTCCAAAACCTACAAACTTGTTTGTTTTCACATAGATTTCTGCAAGTGTTGCTCCTAAGTGAGACAGCTACATTAATGTTTTATTATGATAGTAAAATTTGGAGCACCCAGAGTCAGAGGCCTAAATTGACTATAATTTTTTTTTTCTGTGCATAAATTTTAGGGAAAAATAGATAAGTGGAAAAGAAGATGTGACCTGAAGTCTGTCCAACTTAACCACATCAAGGAAGGGACCTTTGTTTGGAACATTCATTAATATCTCACATTGGTCTTTGATCAATCACTGTACCTTGAGAATCTTGAGCAGGATGGAAAGTACCCTCAAAAATCCATTGAAGGGACAGCTAGGTGGCACAGTGAATAGAGCACTGGCCCCGGAGTCAGGAGAACCTGAGTTCAATTCTGACCTCAGACACTTAACACACTTACTAGCCATCTGACCTTGGGCAAGTCACTTAACCCCAATTGCCCTGCATTCCTCCTCTAAAAAAAGCAAAAAAATACTCCATTGAAGATAATTAATTGGGTCATAGTATTTTAGGATTATTTGATTGAGTCTAGGCTATTGTAAATTGCTGTAAATGTAATGTCCCTTCCCCTACTCAAGGGCTCCCTTACTCAATTCATATCAGCAGTGGCAAAGTTGGGTTTCCAGAGGGTGGACTTTAGGGGTACCCCTTTAGTGGCTATTCTCCTAAACATTTGCTCAATCAGGAGACTCAATGTTAGCAAAGGCATTTATTCAAATGCTATAGCAAAAACAGAAGTTACATGGCATTGCCCCCCTCCCCTCCAAAAAACAAACAGGGGCATATTCTTCCACAAATCCTCCCTGAGTCCAGGAGGTGGGAAGAGAGGTCATGAACCCAGTAGAACAATAGGTGAAGATCTACAGGGGACACATGTGGCCAATGCAACTCACAACCATGTGTCCCTGATGTTCTTTCTCCTCCCTCCAGAGGCTCCTAATGAAGTCGACTTACAAGTTGCTCTGGTTTCAGCTGGGTTTTTCCTTGAAGGACACAGCATCTTAGCTGGGCTTGTTCCTCTTATGGGCATAGTGTCTTGGTTGGATGACCCAATATATTGCTAAGCTGGGCTGAAGTGGGCTGAGCTAGTAAAAGATGGGAAGAAGTTTCATCCTTGGAGTTTCTTAGAACTCTGGTAGTCACCTCAAAGAAGGTGGTGAGAGAAGGCACACCTCTCTTTTGATAATTCTTCAGGTTTTGAAAGCCCCTTCCCTTCCAAGTCACTCCATGTGATTTTAAATTTAAGACATTTTAAATAATAACTTAAATAGAAAATTAATTTAAGGATGAATATAACAAAATTATAAGAATTGGGCATGACTTGAGTGAAGAGATATGAGAGGACATGACCATCCTCCCTTTGTGTGGAGGAGGGAAGTCCATAAGTGTTTTACATATATTTGAACTTCTTCAACATTTCAATCAGTTGTGCTGGTTCTTTTTCCTTTTTTAAAAAATACTATTTCTTATATGGAAATGGCTCTCTGGGAGAGGGAGGGTGAGAGAGAGAGAAACTGGGGATAACTATAATGATGTGAAAAACCAAAGACATCAATTAAAAACTTATTAAAAAAAACAATTTAAGGAAATTAGTTCAGTTCAGTTTTTTTCACTTCCCAAAGCTCTTCTGGTATCTTATATAAATGAGTGGGTAGGGACCACTGGGTGAATGTGATCTGTTTCCTGGAAGCACGTTCATTATCTGCATGGGGCCTCATATGAAATTAAGGTATTCACGGCTTTCACCCTTTCTAGAGTGGGCAATATCTATTTGACAGGCAACTTTGCCTTTCAATGACTATTTAGCTAAAGCAGACTTCCCCCCCTTTTTTTCTCACACACATTTCCCCCCCTTACAAAGATATGAACCCCATTTTTTAATTCAGGCCTATAAAAGTGAAAAGATAGACAAAAAATAGAGAGGGAACTGAGCATGTTCAGAGACTAGAGGACAGAGACCTATTCGTTTGTCTTCAGAGACTCATTCAGTTCTCTCTGCCTTCTCTCTTAAAAGGAACCTCTCATTCCCAGAGATGCTAATTATGGACAAGTCATAGTAGGACCTTTCTGAACCATGGATGTAAGCCAGATGGTAAAAGCCAGAGGTGATGGTTTGAAATTGTAAGAACTCATACACGCAGGTTTCTGAAAAGAAAATGAAGAACTCTATGGGAGTTGCTGAATCTAGCCCCTTTCAGAGAAAAGAGTAGCAACAATGTGTTCCCCACAAATGGCAGAGGACAGAGCCATAATTGGAGGGGTAATTCAACCTTTTCCTCTGTTTCTACTACTATAGCATGCGTTGTAGGAAGCAAAGATAGCTCTTCTCTGCTGCTCCCTGTGGATCATGTGAGAGCTCTGGAAGGCTGATTTCTGGATAAGTATGATTCATCACCAACAGTATGCTAATTGGTTGGCTTGAGGTCATGTGTGAATCATCCCTGAGTGTTCTAATTGGCTACAGAGCAGGAATAGCTGATGAATCAGGGGACCTTTGAAAAGAAATGCCAGGTTCTGGCTGGAGTATTGTGGCTGCTCACCAGATGGCAAGGGGTCACTAAAGAAGGCGGTAGCATCCTTCTCCAACCTGGTGGTCCCACTATTATGGTAACTAGTACTAGAGGGCTTAAATGGTGAGCTTGCTCTTAAACCCCTACCTTCTTTTCACTGTCTTTTGTGTTTCCTTTGTATGGGCAATAATAACAAGCATTTACGTAGTGCTTTAAGGTTTGCAAAGAATTTTACATATGTTATCTCATTTGAACCTTATAACAACCATGTAAGGTATGTACTATTATTATCCTAATTTTACAAATGAAGAGACTGAAGCTAGGCAACGTTAAGGGTCACATAGCTAATAAGAGAGAGAGGATTTGAACTCAGGACTTCATAAGACCAAGGTCTAGCACTTCATCCAATATGCCACCTAGTTACCTTGTATTGAATGGTGTGGAAGTCTGCAATGACAACAATGACCCCATCTTCTGGCAAAATGGCATCAGTGGTATCCATTGGCATTCCAGAGGAAGCATTTCCATCAGAGAGAGGTCACCAGAAAGAGGACTTGTCCAGTGTCCAGATTGTTATTACACATCTGGTGCATAGCCCAAGGGTTCAAACAAATAATCCTTTTACAAAAATCATTTCCCAATACCACAGATAGAAGCAGTTCTTAAGACTATTAAAAAGTTGCTCAGGAAAATAACAATTAGCAGCAAGAGGTTAAAAGAAGCTGGCAAGGAGGTTCCCTGAGGTCTCATGAGCTCTTGGACAAAATCCTAAAATCTGTTTTTATATTCTTTATGCCTAAAGGGCCCACAGCTGAGTCCCAGATCAAGCCACCTCAGGGGCAAAATGAACCCAAACTGTCTCAAGTCTATATCAAAAATTCCTTGCTTGCAACAACAATTCCAGCTGTGGAAGTCTGGGAGGTTAACCCTTATTATCCCAATTTTACTGATATCCTGGCCCAAAGTGCTCAGACTGGGCATTTTGCTGTAGGCTTATACCAGGAGTTGATCATACAAGACAAAATAATGGTGAAATATAAAATGGCTAATTATCAATATTGAAAAATTTCTCTGTGTACTGCAAAGACCTATTTTACTAGTTTCTCAACTATAATTACAGTTGTAAATTGTGACCGAATCCTATTAATCCTGTTTGCATTATTCTGTTAATCCATACTGTGTCATATTTATCTCTATATAGGAATAAGATATCTCTCTTATATCCTATTCATATTGGCCATGGGCTACCTTGTTTCCTGCTTCTCCTTTTTGAGGAGATCCTGTTTTTGTAATATTTTCCCCAGGACACCAGGAAGCACACTTGGTGGTGACCTTAAAGAGTTTCATCTTCTCCTTGAAAGGATTTGGCACAAAACACAATGGCTGGGCACAGGACACAGCCCCAGAAACTATCAGCTTAACTCTGCCAGACTACCATGAATTATTCAGCCTGTGAAGGTCTTATGGGAAAGGGGTTGCCTTTCTAGCAAATACTTCTATGAAATCTCTATCACAGGGTGTGCTATGGTTCTGGGAGATTGCATCTTGCCTCCTGAGAGGAAGGTGGGACTCACATGAGGGAAAAAGGAGGGAGGGATAGAGGAATGTTTTGCATCTAGGGAGGTTTCTTTGGATGCTTTGTATGTTTTGCTCTTCCTGTGGGGTCATAATTGTTGAAATAAAGGCTATCTTGTATCTGATACAAATTGATATTCACAAGTCTTATATAAATATAATTATAAAAGTCTTTAAAGAAATAAAGAATGATGAATAATTGGGGGACATTAATTGCTTATGGTTAGGGCAGACAAATAAAATAAAAATAATAACTAAATTAATTTATAGATTTAGTATTATACCAATCAGACTATTAAAGAAACAGCATAGTATAAAGAAGTAATCATCAAAACTATTTGTCACTGGTTTAAAAAATAGAAAAGTAGATCTAAAGAAAAGACTAAATAAGCAAGATAAAGGGAAAAAATGGAATAGGGTTTGAAAAACCCAAGGATACAGACTTCTGGGTGAAGGATACCCACTTTAACAAAAAATGTTTAAAAAAAGTGAAACAGAATTTGACCAAAATTAAGTTTATACCAACATTTATACCATATGCTACATAAAAAAGTCACATCAAAAGGAATAAAAAATTTAAAAACAGAAAGAAAGAGAAGAAAATACCCTTTAAATATATAGTTTTGTGGGAAACTAATAATCAAAAAAAGTGACAAGGGCTATTATTATAGAATAGAAATGAACCATTTTAATTACATAAAATTAAAAGGCTTTTGATTGAACAAAATTAATTTAAGTATAAGAAGAAATAAAATGGTTGATTGGGGGAAATGTTTACATGAATTATTTCTGATATAGCTTTTTTTTTTTTGTCTTTTTGGAGGGGGGGGGAAGGCAGAGCAATTGGGGTTAAGTGACTTGCCCAAGGTCACACAGCTAGTAAATATTAAGTGTCTGAGTCTGGATTTGAACTCAGGTCTTCCTAACTCCAGGGTTGGTGCTCTATTCACTGTACCAACTAGCTACCCCTCTTACATAACTTTAATGAATGATGATGATGGTGGTTGTAATGGTGGTGATGGTGATGGTGATTATGTAAAAAGGATTTATAACACCTATTATCTATTATGATTTATATGCTACTAGAATTTATAGTGAAGAAATTTCACTGAGCCTACAAAAAAGCTTATGATCTAATACTTTTTCAAATACAAAAAGTAGTTATTTAATTCATCTGTAAAATACTATACATTTAATATAAATGAATATTAACATGATACCAACTTGTACCTGGAACATTTCTATCTGAACTCCATTGAACAAAGTGCAAAGGATTATTTTTATGATAAATAACAATAGTAAAAATAATTGTTAAAAACCAAAACTAAAATATATTGCTCTTTTTGAAAAAAATACATTAAGTGGTTAAATCTCATAGAAATATCTTACAGTGAAATACAATTGCCATTTGGCCTCAAATAACTATGACTCTCAATGTACACCAAAGAATAATAAAAAACAATGTATGTTGAGGAATAATAGAGGCTAATGGTTTTGAACTTGAATCAGGAAGTCCAATAGAACCAGTGGACAGATGGGATACAAATATCTTTGTCTTTTTCATGTTGTGTTCTCAAGGAGAAAATTATGACTGTGTATGTAAAAAGACTCACTAACATTCTGAAGTCAAAGATCAATGGGAAGAACATATTCAGAGTAATCTTCTCAATACCAGACAACATGGATCTTAGAATACCAAAATGGATGACAACATATTGATCTATAAAGTTAACCCCCAAAGTCATACAATATTAATAAAATATGGGTCCCTCTACCAAAAGACAGTTCTATTAAGATTAATACTTTATTAAAAAGGAGAAAGAGGACTGATATTTTCAGGATGAATGATAAATAGGTTAAAAATTTATAGAACTATATCCTGACTAGATCCTACTTCACAGAGGAATAGCAAAGGATAATATTATATGTATATATATATATACACACATATATATGTACATGTGTATATATACGTACATGTGTATGTCTTTGTCACTGGACCTATCAAACAACTGGTTTTGATTTATCATTACATGGTGCCTATGAAAAGGTTAAGATACAGGAGTAGAATAAAAAATTCCTTCATGTTGAAAAGGGATAACTGAACAAAATGTCTGACAATCAGATTTGTTATCAGATGTTGTTTACAGGGGCTCATGATAGTGATCCTGTCATACAAGATCATGTCATTACTATCAGAAATTACAGAAAATTCATTCTTAAGGAGCACAGATTTATTGATTTATGCAGAATTTGAAAGAAAATGGCAAAAAGCAACATGTCATTACAGATTGCAAAAATTTTGCACCTACTGAATACCCAGAAAGACACAATGTAGCAGTCAGAATTATATAACAGAAATTCACTACTCTTAATAAACTAGAAGATATATCTCCACTTAACAAATACAAGCTCTTCAATATCCTTGAGAACTTGAAATCGAATTGGAACATTATTACAGACAAAACCATCACCTACAATCTTCTACACATAGGATTATGGATCTAGAGTTGGAAATAATCATGTGTTATTAACCCACAAAAATTTTATAACTTTTTACTAGGTATTATCATTACAGTTAGTGACCCTAGGTGGCGGAATGGTTACAGCACCAGTCCTGGAGACAGGAAGACCCAAGTTCAAATCTAATCTCAGACACTAGCTATGTAACCCTGGGCAAGTCATTTAACCATGTTTGCCTCAGTTTCCTCATCCATAAAATGAACTGGAGATAGAAATGGCAAACTCCAGTATCTTTGCCTCAAATGACATCACAAAGAGTCACATGTAACTAAACAACAACCATAAGAAAACTCAAGTCTGCAAATTATGTAAATTGAAAAGCTCTCAAAATACAGAGTCCCAGCCTGACCCTCTCAAAAAAAAATGGAACTAAAAAGATGGTACAAGAGAATTCTACATAATATGAACTTGTACCTCAACAATAATTTTATCCACCTGCTCAATAGTTCATTTCACATTAAATATAAAACTTGTCCCACAACAATTATTTTTGAAGTACACCAAATGAGAAGATAAGGAGAATGAAATAATAGTAATAATTTACATTTATATAACATTCTAAAATTTGCCAAGAGTTTTATGTATGTATCTGAATGTAGTACTTGCTTTGGACAAATGTGAAAACTGAGACAAAGAAATGGTGAAATGCCTTGCTCAGTAGCACAAAGATTGTAAGTGTCCAAGGCTGGATTTAAACTCAGATCTTTACTTTAGGCCTAGCATTTCTACCACACCACTTAGTTAGATCTAGGCAAATGTCAAATTTAAGTACTAGTTATACTCTTACATCAGTTAAATATTTGCTATCCTCAGCAAATGTGTATTTGGGATATATTTGATACATTTTTCCACATTCCCTATTTTAGCTATCCTATCCATTGTGATATGTGCACACACACATGCACACACACACATGGACATAGAAACAGAGAGAATAAAGAGTTTTGCAAACCCCAAAGCTATAAAAACGTAAGCTATCCTTATTTGTTCTTGTTTACCAACCAGAATGCAAGGAGCTTGATGCTAGAGACTTTTTTTGGTAGTGGGGCCCATATTTTATTAATATTGTATGACTTTTGGAAGGATACCTTATAAATCAATATTTTGTGATCCATTTTGCTATTCTAAGATGTATGTTTTCTTCTACTGAGAAGATTATTCTGAATGTTCTTCCCATTGATCTTTGACTTCAGAACGTCAGTGAGTCTCCTTCACATATACAGACATAATTTTCTCCTTGGGAATTCAACATGAAAAAGACAAAGGTATTTGTATCCCATTTGTCCATTGGTTCTATTGGACTTCCTGATTCAAGTTCAAAACCATTAGCCTCTATTATTCCTCAACATACATTGTTTTTATTATTCCTTGGTGTACATTGAGGGTCATACTTATTTGAGACCAAATGGCAATTGTATATCATTGGAAAAAAATTTTTTTCTTTTCTGAGTTTTCTCAGCACATTGCACCCCACATAATAGGCTCTACAAATATTTTCTGAATTACATCGACTTTCTATCTGGAAAATCCCAAAATTTAATAATTGAGTCAAGAATTTCAGGTCATTGGACATTCTTCAACTGCTTCCTTTCTCTTTGTATCTTCGTACTGCAAGGTATACGTTACCAAATCCTTTCCATCTGCTCCCCCCCAGATTTTAAATATTTATGGAATTTCTGTGGGTCTAGAATGTAATCAGACAGTTATCCCTTCTTGCTTGAACCTCAAACTGTCATGAACATCTCAAGCATTAGGTTCAGCAACTGTTGTTTGTCTATTGGTTCTATCAGTACCCACAACTGCTAGCAGATAAAAACCAAACTATGGCTTAAATCACTTCCAGTTTTTGTCCACATTGTTGAAAGGCCAGGTGGTGCCTTCTTATGTATGACCCATAATTATTTTCCTACTTCTGGTTACCATGTGCTATTTGTGAAAGAGAAAAAAGAATAAGAAGAATAACAACAAAAACCAAACTGAAACCCTTATGGCAGTTAACCACGAGACTGCTTTGGCCTAAATCTCTTCAGGATGAACTTATTCATAAAAACCCAGCACTCTCACAGACATGGCCTAAGATATGTAGGAACATATTTTGGGAATCTGTCGCTTAAGTAAAAAGAGGAAAAAAACGTGTTGTTGATGCCTCTGAATCCCAGAGATCATCAGAAACAATACTTTTTGGATATGAGGTGAATGGTAATCTAAGTGATCCTTTGGGATCACATATATATGTTGTTTGTGAAGAAATTCTAATCTACTCCCTAAACAGAAGAAAGAAATATCCTAAGCATGCCTGTTCCCCCTCCCCCGCAAAGTGAACAAGAGATCCAGGATTAAATAGAATACATTAATAGAGGCCCATCTTCCAAAATTACCCAGCATGGAGCTTGGTCAGCAAGAGCTTGAGTATGATAAACTCACACATGGAGAAGAAGCGCTGAGCCACCTCCTCCCAGACCTTCCTTACACTACCCTTTGGAAAAGCGCTAGGTCTGGAAGATGTTCCCCAAGCTCAGTGTATAGCTTCATCAATACTACTTCTCAAAAGAGGGAGATTTTTGCTTCAGATAGATGTTCTCTTAACAGTGACCCACAAAACATGGTGATGGTGATGATGATGATGGTGAGAGAGTAACATTAGTTACCAAAGTGAGTAAACATTAGGTAAGTAATTTTTAAAATGTATACATATAGAGAAATCTGATGCTTACACACACACACACACACACACACACACACACACAGACACACACACACACATTACTGTACATCCCCAAAACACCTCTCCATTCCCCTGGATAGAGTCAACCCTCTCTTGTAACAAAGAAGTACAATTCAGCAAAACAAACTGATACACTGACTATTTCTAAGAGCATATTCTTTATTCTCCAGCCACAGTCTACCCTCTCTCTGTTGTTGTATGGTTCATCATCATACCCTAGAATCAAGACTGGTCATTGCTCTGTCAAGTGCTCTGAATGCATTTAGCATTATTATTTTTATTATTACTATTATTATTTGCTTTTTGGAGGGGGAAGGTAGGGCAATTGGGGTTAAGTGACTTGCCCAAGGTCACACGGCTAGTTTTGTGTTAAGTATCTGAGGCCGAATTTGAACTCCGGTCCTCCTGACTCCAGGGTCGGCACTCCACTCACCGCTCCACCTAGCCACCCCTTAGCATTGTTTTTTTACTATGTTACTGTATATATTGCTATCTGGGTTCTACTTCCATTTTGTTCTTGTTCAGTTGTTTCAGTTGTGTCCAATTCTTCATGGACCCATTTCAGGCTTTCTTGGCAAAGATAGTTACCATTTCTTTTTTCAGCTCATTTTACAGATGAGGAAATTTAGGCAAACTGTGTTAAGTGACTTGCCTGGGGTCACACAGCTAGTGTCTGAGGAGGGATTTAAACTGACTAGGATGAGTCTCCTTGATTCTAAACCCTGTACTCGAATCACTGCCCCACCTATCTGCCTGTAATTATTATTATCACCATTTAATTAAGAATGAAAAAGCATTGCTGGGGGAGTACAGTGAGTCCAGCTTGGAAGAGAGGAGTAGTGGGAGATAATTTTATATTCGAATCTGACTATAAAATACTTTGAATTCTTCAATCTAAAATGGCTTGGACTTCATTTTGACTTCAGGGACCTCTGAGCTATAATCATCAAAGACTCTTAAGGTTTGGGTTTTTGTTTTTTTTTTTGGTCTTTATTAATTCGTTTACTTTTAGTTTACAAGATTCATTACCACAATTCCTTGAGTTTCAAATTTTCTCTCCCTTCCCCCTTCCCCCCACTATGGCGGCATACAATCAAGTATAGTATCTGCAAATACTTTCACATTAGGCATTATTCAGGTTATAAAGAAGGATTGTAACAGATGGAATGAAGAATGGGAAAGAGGAAAAAAAAACCAAACAAGAAAACAAAAAAGGGCAGGTAGTTTGCTTCAATCTGGGTTCAATCTCAGGGTTTTTTTTTTAATGAATAAGTCATAAACTCCTAAATAGCAGATACAGAAAAATCTTGGATTTTACCCTATATATGATGAAGCATCACTGGATTTTTTTAGTAGGAGAACAATTTCAAGAAATAAATGTTTAAGGAAGATGAGTTAGTGAAGGAGGGAGCATGGAGCAATAGAAAAAACATTAAGCTGAGATTTAAAAGAATGAATAAGATTTTAGTTCTTTGTCAATAACTAGCTATATGATTTTCAGAAATAATAAAATTTCAGTTCAATTCAATAAACTAATTGAGGGTAGTATATAACTGAAATTAAGTAGCATGTAACCTGCAGGTGTTTTGATCTTGGCAAGGTTGGTTACAGAGGTGAGGGACCAATCCCTACCTTTGTGATTTTGGGATTTGGTCATTGCTCCCAAAGCAAATTTTTTTCCCTCCCACTGGTGGAAGCAGAGGTGGAGACTTTTCCTTACATTATGCTGCCTCTTAGTTTTTCTCTCCAGAAGTAGAAACTTCACTGAGAGACCTGTTGCTCCAGTCACCTGAACTTTGCTTACCCACAAATTCACCCCTGTGGGGTGAATGTTCCAGAGTCATGTAATTTGTGTCTCTGCTATTTAGGAGCTTAGATGGCTTGTTAATAAGAAGACTTAAACCATAAGAATCTTTTGTGACTATAGTTCAGGGGTATTTTCTTATTTAGATTCTAGATCTGTTGTTCCTCCAAATTAATTTTGTTATTATTTTGTCTATCTCTATAAAATAGATAATTTGATTAGTACAATAGCAAATCTATAAATTCATTCAGGTAATATTGTCACTCTTATTATATTAGTGCTGCCAAACCATGAGTTCTGAACATCTCTCCAGTTATTTAAAAAAAAATTTTAATGGGGTGGCCAGGTAGCACAGCAAGTAAGAGCACCGGCTCCAGTGTTGAGAAGACCTGGAGATAGAATCCCGGGCTCAGACACTTAGCACCCACCCAGAAACACCTGGCCGTGTAACCTTGAGCAAGTTACTTAACCCCAATTGCTTAGGGGCGGCCAGGTGGCTCAGTGAGTAAGAGCACCGGTTCCAGTGTTGGGACGACCTGCAGATCGAATCTCGGGCTCAGACACTCAGCACCACACCCAGAAATAACTGGCAGGGTAACCTTGAGCAAGTTACTTAACCCCAATTGCTTTAAAAAAAAAGAATTTTAATTCTTTAAAAAGAGTCACAATTATATCCACGAAAGTTTTTGGTAGATTGGCTGCCAAGTATTTAATGCATTTTGTAGTTATTTAAATCGAATTTGTCTATTATTTTATCCTGGGCTTTATTTTTGCTATATAGAAATTTTATTGATTTTTGTGGCTTATTTTGCATTTTGTTTCATTTACTGAAATTTTTGTCCCAGTTTCTTTGTTAATTCTCTGTGGTTTTCTAAGTAAACCAGCATGTCAACAGCAAATAGAAATGTGTACTCTAGGTTTATCTTCACCACCTCCCCTGTCCACCAAGGGCTATCTTGGTATAATGTCATTCATATTTTCTCTTGAATTCCTCATTTACCTTTAGGAATTTCTCTTCCTCTTCAACTCTTTCCTCTTCTGTTGCTCCATAGACCCCTGAGACTAAATGGCCTCAACCTCTTTATTTTGGTAGATGTGAGGTTTTGTTCCCTCCCCTGAGTAATTGGAGAAACTGGAAAGGACTGACCCCAACTCAGGTCAGAGGCATTGTGTACAGTAAATAGGACATTGGATTTAGAGTCAGGAAAACCTGGATTTAGATACTCCCTCAAACATTTATTAACTACATGATCCTTAGTCACTTCTCTGTGCCTTAGTTTTCTTATCTGCAAAATAAAAAAATTTGGATTTGATGCTAACATCCTTTCCAGCTCTAAATTTGTGATACAATAATTCTTGTTCTCCTCTAGACTGTGGCTCTGAGTAACTTGTGAATCTATCATCTAGCCCAAGTCTTCCTAGCTATTCTCACTCCTCCTACCCCACACCCTTCCCTAGTTCTCTCCTTTGGGCATCTGGGAAGGATTAGTGTCTGCTCCTTCTTGCATGGTGAAGGGGGGCAGCATGTTCAATCAGAGTTATTGCCATAGGGGATTCCTATAACTAAACCCTGAGTCACAAATCTATGAACTTATTTGCATTTATGGTAACAGATATGTGGAGTTAGTTAGGGCTGGGGATTTTGAATGAGAGTTTGAAATGTTAAAGATCTCCAGTGTTAATTCATAAGACTTTCAATTTGTGTGTCAAATTTGACCTTATCTCATGGATTGAACTGTGATTATTCTATATATGGTACATAACTTATTTCTTTATTTTTAGGCTTGGGGATTAGAGAAGTTAAAAAAAAGCCAGCTGTTCTACCAATTGCTAATCATATGAGTCTTTGTATTTTATTTCTTTTTACATTAGTATATTTAGGTGGTATGAAGTACTCTGCTATCTTGTCAATCACATGACTTCTAGGAAGAAATTGTGTTGGAAACTGAATGGGTGGTGGTAGGAAAGAATTACAGGAATTAGAGTTACTTCATTTTGCACTCAGAAGGCTGACCCAGAGTGAAGACTCTGGTTATCATATACTAGACATTCATTGTTTCCTGTTGCCAGTCAGCCCTTTTCACCTGGAACCTGTCATTTGCTACTTGGCCTATACCTGCTCTGACAAAACTTTCTCCAGATTATAGTGTGTTCATGATATGAAACACCAACCAAACCTTTACAAAACAATGCTTATATATAAAACTCCTAGGTTTGGAGTTAACCAGAAAGTCAGACATATTTTTTTTTTTTTACTCTAAACCTATACTCCTGACTGTGTTTCCCATTTAACTAAAGGGTAAGTTTCTTTAATATTTTTTTTACACAGAATTTTAGAACACTGCAATTTTCACATCTTAACTTTCTAAATAAAAAAATAATTTACAATAGTCTTCCTTTTCTTTCTGTTTTTCCCTCACCCCTTTCTGCTTTGGTTCCTTTGTGTGTGCTAGAGGGAGAGTTAGACAGCTTAATGTTAACACTTTTATAGAAACCTTCCTTACATCTTTTTTTTTAAAGCAATTGGGGTTAAGTAACTTGCTCAAGGTTACATGGCCAGTTATTTTGTGTGGGTTCCAAGTATCTGAGGCCGGAACCAATCCCAGGTCTCCCAATGCCAGGGCTGGTGCTCTTACTCACTGTGCCACCTGGCCGCCCCTCCCTCCTTATATCTTAACTGGCAAAAAAAATAGCTTCCTTCATAGGACATTTAAGTCTCCTTCATTCTTGTGCCTACATATTGAAATTAATACCAATCACATATCTTTCAGTACTAGAAGGAAACATTCTTATCAATCTAGAAGCATCATCACTGGTCCAAGCTATGAATCTCCAATCTTTAAAAAAAAAAAAAAAGGAGAAGAAAAAGTATACCTCGCATTTTCACTATGTTCTTTATCATCTACATGTATCTGGAATGATGACCACCTAGAATAAACAAATGTAGTCATCTCTTCCAGGGATATCCAAACTCTATGGCAGAGGTGCCAAATACCAACTCTGGTGGTGGGGAGGTAGAGATTGAAGTGACAATACTCCCCAGGGCATCCAAAATAGACTATAATATCATTGGGAAATACTTGACAGAATCAACAAAAATGCAATATACCATAGATAATATTAATATGGTTCTCTAAGTCAATATGTGCTGAAGCCTGCAGGGATCCTAATCTACAGTAGTGGCCCCTGCTTCTGTAAAATATTGGTTTTATAGTATGTGTAGAAACAGGCACACACTCTCCATAGGAGGCATTGGCATTTCATTCTTGGGGACAACCTACCTTTGGCTCCACCTTCACAATACAAAGCCATGGAGAGATTTAGCAAATATCTCATTAATCTGGTTAAAGTTCACAGGCTTTGGATTTGGGGAATGGAGAGTATTGAAGTGATTCAGTTTGGCTGACATTGATAGGGCTTTTAAAGGCTCACAATGCCATCTACTAACTTTCAAAGCAGCTTGAGAGATAAAGCTTTTGGTATCCCCATTTTACTTGATATAGAAACCTAGGTTCTAGGAAACCTAGAAGTTAATTGATGTACCCTAGGACCACACAGCTAGTTAGCAGAAGGGGCCAGATTTAAACCAAAGTTTCTCCCAGTTCAATGCTTCTTCCACAACAACACAATGCTTCCTTTGCAGCTTCCTTTAAATTTTTTTATAGCATTTTTGAAGTAATCAGGATTAAGTGACTTGCCTAGGGTCAAACAGCTAGTAAGTATCAAGTGTCTGATGTTGGATTTGAACTCAGGTCCTCCTGACTCCAGGGCTTAGGCATGTATTTTTGATAGCTTACTATTACATTTGAAAATTAAGGTCAACTGAGAGTTGATGGTCTATTTATTAGGTTAGTAGTAATCAATAAATCAAGTCAGTGTCCTTTGTTAATGACCAAAGACCCTAAGTGAGGGCTAATAGGGTCTTTTAAACCTAAGCGTGTCTTCCTCTTGATTGGCTGTACAGTACATCATTTGGATCACCCCTAGAAAAGGTAAGGCAATCCTGATCAGTAGACATTTTAATGAAGAGTTGGGAAGAGAATAACTTCAGTTCCTTCCCTTTGGGAAAATGAGAATATTCCTCAGATAATAGAATTATACTGTAGACAATGGGAGTACGTTTTTCATCTCATAATTGTCATAGATTTTGTTTTTTTTTTTTTTTGCAAAAATGTAAGGTATGACCATTATCTGAAGCTTTAAAAAAATTGTGCTGGTATTATTTAAAATCATTTATTACTAAACTGTCTTTGTTACAATACTAGGATGCATGGAATACTCATGAATATACATTAAAATTGGGAAGATGCAAGTGATACCATATCATGTGACTTGCTCATGGCAGCTTTGTCTGTCCTCCCACTCCCCTTGCCCCTAGGGTTCTTCTTTGAGTTGAGTGACAATACCATTAGCACTATAGCACTCTAAACAAATCATGCAAGATGGTTTTGAGAAACATTCTGACAATACCTGTACACTGAGAATTCTGGGCTAGCAGCTCACAATGGAGGAGAGATAAATGTAAATCCACATGCCACTGGAAAATATATTGCTGCTCTGTTTGCCTTTTAAGCACGCATGATGAATAGAATTATACTGTGGGACAATTACATGATGAAAGGTTATAAACCAATTTTTGGACTGAAAAACAGGGGTCAATGATTATGTGGTGCAGTATGGTAGTTTGCAGCAGCTTTGGTTGAACCAACTAGAGTTTGGGTTGAGTGGGTATCATTCCCAGTCTCTGACTATTGTGTAAAAGTCCTAAATTCCCCCCGCTGGGATTCCCAAACTTTCTTTATAGACTTTCAGTTGTTGTACAAAATAACTTACCTCATGAAACCACAGAATGTCCCCATCCCTTTGTACCTGCAGCCCCTTTCCCTAGCCCAAATACTGTGAAATGGAGATAATGAGTATCAAAGAAGATCTCATACATAAAGGGCTTGGCTTTTTACCTTACAGTAGTCACTTTGACCTAACTAGACCACATGGGTGAGCCTGGGGCCAGAGGAAAATGTGCATGCTGAACTTGGCCAGACCAAGAACTCATGGGGAAGATGAGATACCTGCCTCCCTACCCACAACTACTCATCCCCTTTCCCCTCCTCTTAGATACAAAGGAGTGAGGAACTTGGTAACCCTGAGGATGCATTAAATGAGTAACTTCCCCTATTATTCTTTCACATTTAGATCTGCTCCTGAGGGAAGGAAAAAAAATTTAAAAATGGGAACTTCAAGGTAGATGCTGTTATTATCCCCATTTTATAGTAGGTCCTATTATCATTGGGGAAGCTAGGTAACACAAGTCAGGAAGATAAGTCTTCCTGAGTTCAAATCTGGCCTTACACACTGTGTGACATTGGGCAAGTCACTTTACCCTGTTTGATTCAGTTTCTTTATCTGTAAAATGAGCTGGAGAAGGAAATGTAAAACCACTCCAGTATCTCTGTCAAGAAATTCCCAAATAGGGTCACAAAGAGTTGGACACAACTAAACCACAATGTGATTATTATTCCCATTTTACAGTCAAGGGAATTGAGGCAAACAAAAGCTAGTAAGTGTCTGAGGGTAGATTTGAACTCAGTTCTTTCTGACTTCCAGATCCAGCATTCTATTCACTTCATCACCTAGCTGCTTCTAAGAAAAGATCATGCCCCCAGTACCAGGAGAGAAAGGAGGAGTTGGAAAAGGAGATCCTATTTCTGCTCACACAAAGGTAGGGGCCATCCAGGAGCGAGTAGCCAATTTTCTGCTCACTTAAGCACCTCCTTAGAACAGCATGAGAGGAAGTATAAATCAGACAGCCTTTAGAAGGTAATTCAAGTGTGAGCTTTGGGGCATGTGTTTTTTATTTTAAACTTTGGACATGATAAAACATCATAAATTCCATCAAGTATCTGCCTGAAACACAAACCATCTAACGTGTGGGCTCCTGTTCAAAGAATAAATCACCTATACGTTCTTTGCATTCCTCTGCTCCATTTTCATTCAGCAAAACGAAACCCGAGATTAGCACAATTGCCTATTAGAGTACAGGGGCCTCAGAGGAACTGCATATTCTAAAAGGTAATTGTACTAAGGCTTTATCTTGAATTCTTCATTTTCCTCCATGCCAAAAATTCCATTGGTTGCCAAATTTTTCCTTTCTACCTTCATAACATCTCATGTCAGCCGTGTCTCTACTCATCTGGCTGATGCTCTGTAGCTCAGACCATTACCTCTCACCTGAACTATTGCAACAGACTTCTAATTGTTTTTTCCTGTATTTGTCTCCCTCCATACCAATTCATCCTCCACACAGATTCTAAATGATTTTCCCACATTGCTACCATCTTCAATATACTCCAACGACTTCCTTTTGTAATTAGGATCAAATAGAAACTCTTCTTTTGGGCTTTGAAGGCTGCCACTAAACTTATGTAAACAAATATATATTAACAAGATGTGAAGTGAATTAGTTGGGGGTAGTCTCAGAGGGAAGGCTCTAAGATTAAGGAGGAATGGGAAATGTTTCTTGCAGAAGGTGGGAGTTTAAGATGGAACTTGAATGAAACTGTAGAAGCCAGGAGTTAGGAGGCGTGGTGTAGTCATGGCAATAATAATAACTAACATTTATATAGCACTAACTATGTGTCAGGCGCTGTGCTAAGCACTGTATAATTTGATCATCAAAACAACTGTGGTAGGTAGGTGTGATTATTATCCCCACTTTATAGATAAGAAAACTGAGGCAAGCAGAGGTTGTGATTCGCCCGGGATCATACAGCTAGTAAGTATCCTAAGCCAAATTTGAATTCTGGTCTTTCTGACTCTACACCCAGAGCTTTTTCCAGTGTAGTATTCAAGGAACAGTGTAATTGAAAGATAATTTGAGCTGAAGCATGTGAACAACAGGGAGGATTAGGAAAGGCCTTGAAGGGAGGTCAAAGAGAAACTAAGGGGCAGAGGGGTGAGGAGAGCAGGCGTGCCAGGCATAGGCTGAAAGTCTGTGTGAGTAGAGAGAAATGGAGGGGGAACATTAAGCTTGGAGAACAGCTAATCTCTCTGTTTGGCTAGAACATTGACTTTGTGAAGAGTAATATGAAATAAGTCTGAAAAGGTCAGCTGAAGTCAGAGAGTGGAAGAGCTTTAAATGAAAAGCTAAGGGGTCTATATATAGCAATAAGGATCCATGAAAGGTTTGTGAACAGGAGCTATTATTTTGGTAGCTGTGTGAAGAATGGAAGGGAGATGGGAGAGACTGGAAGCAGAGATATCAAAGCAGAAGCTGTTTCAATGCTATAGAGAGCAATAATGAGATCCTGAATTATAATAATGGCTATCTGGGTGGAGAAAAGTGAATAGAGATGAGATATTCCATGGAAGTGGAATAGACAGAATTTAGAAATCGATTGGATTAGGAGAGTAAAAGGGGAAGATTCCAAGGTCTGGAGCCAGAGGACCTGGGTTCAAATCTTACTTCTGATGCTTGCTTGTTATATGACTATGGGCAAGTTGCTTTACTCCTTGGGCATCATTTTCTGCATCTGTAACATGAGGGGACTGAACTAGATGGTTTATGAGGTTCCTTTCAGCCCCAGATCTGTGATCCTAAGACAGTAAGGTTGAAAATCTGTTTGATAGAGTTGTATGTAGTGCTGTTTTCAGCATAAATAAGGATGTTTAGAGAAGGAGCTGGTTTAAGGAAGAAGATAATGAGTTCTATTTTGGACATGCTGAGTTTATGATCCCTAGAGGACCTCCAGGTGAAGATTCCCTGCAGGCAGAGGGCAATGTAGAACCAGAAAGTCAGATATATAGATCCTGGAGTAGCTGAGTGGCATAATGGATAGAGAGCAGGCACCTGAGTCAGGAAGATCTGAGTTCAAATCCAGCTTCAGAAACCCATTAGCTGTGTGACCTTGGGCAAGTCACTAAAGTTACCTCTCTCATAGGGTTCCTGTAAGGATCAAATGAGATAATAATTGTCCAGTGCTTAGAATAGTACCTAGGCAAGTACATATAAATGTTGTTGTTGTTGATGATGATGATGATTATGCAACCTCTAAGGTTTGTGACTTAATTGAAACTATTCCCTCCAAAGCTCCCACTGATCATTTACTTACAAATATGATGTCCTTTTCCTTACTCTTTGTTCTTTGTGACTTTTTTCCCAGGTGGAAAAGGGGAGGGAACACCAGGAGTTACCTATTACAAGGCCATCGTATTTTGGGAAGTTGAAACCAGACAGAGCTGCAGATGCAAAGTGGAGTGAGCTGACAGTCCAGTTTTTGCCCTATATAAAGGAAAGCATTGGGAGGAGTTTGGTACTCCACCCTCCAGCCCTCCAATCCTAGAGGAGAGGAGGCTGAGGGAGAGTGTCAATCAAAGCTTGAGTTAACAGCATGGTGGAATTTAGAAGTAATGAGCTTATCCTGGGAGGAGTTGGGTGGAGTTGAAGCCAGGCAGAGCAACAGATAGATACAAAATAGAGACCCCTAAACTGACCTCTCCATCAATCGCCCCTATATATTTTGAGGGTATCACCAATCTTTAAGTCATTGAGGTTCCCTGAGAGATGTAATCGACTCTTTCCTCTAACTCAGACTGCACATACATCTATCTTTCAACTCTGTCCCCCTCTCTCCAATCGTCCTCATTCAAGCCTTCACTAAATCTCTCCTGAACCATTACCCTCCTGGACATCACCTTAGTGCCCCTGCTTTAAGTCATATTTTTTCTCCAATCGATCCTCCTGACAGATGCCAAGATAATCTTCCTAAAGAATAGTGGCCATATCACTCCTTTGGTCAACAAGCTTCTGTGGGTCCCTTTCACATCTAGGACATATAAATTCTATACCTTTGAATTGAAAACCCTTCATAGTCTGTCTCTCATCTACCTCTAGAGACTTTTAAAAAATTATTTTCCTTTACACACTCTATTTCAGCAAACCAACCAGTTTGATGTTCCCCAAACTTGACATCCCACTTCCTATTTTCCTGTCTTTTCACAGGCTTGCCCATTGTTTTAAAATTACAATCTCTTTAGCTCTGCCTCTGGCTAAAGCCTTAGCTTCTTTCAAGGCTCATTTTCAGGTGCCCCTTCATACAGGAAGCCTTTCCTGATTCACCCAGGTATTAAGGAGTTTGGCTTGTTTATTTTATCTTATGTAATAGGGATTTGAGAACTGACTGACATTCTGAGATCTGTAGTTCAGGACTAGCATTCCTCACTATCACTCTGAGTCAGGAGGCAGACTTAAATGATGCCCTGGTGGGTTCTTAAAGGGATAAACACAGTGTGTGAGAGACAGATGGAGAGGAAGGAGTAAAACTGTAAGATTTGAGCAACATCAATGGGCATCTTTAACCCTGCACAGAATTTAAGAAGCCAAGCAAAAAGAATTATCAATGCAGGGGGAACAAAAAAAAAGAATAAGAAACTAAAGTTGGGTGGCAGAGAAGAAAAAGATAGAGGTGGGCTATTGGACGCTGCAAGTGTTTCAGAAACAAACAACTTGGACTAAAGCTATCATTATATTCACTTCACTTTAAGGACTAAAGGAAATTCCCCAAAACATCATCTCTTTCCTCAGCTTTCCCTACACAAGTCTATTCAGTTACATATTCTCTTCTTGCTTCTTTTATTTAAATATTTCTTGTATCCTGATTTTGGCTGAAACATAAAGAGTTCAGGGGTTAACTAGGAAGATGCAAAAATTTAAGTTAGAACAGTAAGTCGAACTTCTACCTGAATGTAAGGAGCTTTCCTGATTGCGGGCTCTGAGCTATTGTGATCGTCCTAATAACTTTTCATCTGATATAAATTTCATAAAACAGCAGAGATAGAGGCCACATGGACCCAAGGATCATTACTTTGCCCCTAGGCTAAAAATAAGTTATCTGTTGCAACAGAACATTGTTAATTAAATGTCTAACCTCTGATGTAAAATATAAAAGATTGCTGGGCAGACCTAGATGAAATATAGTTCTGTCCCTTCCAAAAAGAGGAAGATGCAGGAAAAATGTGGAACCTTCCACAGGACTACTTACCAATGTTACACTTGTACTTCCTTCAGGAGAACACAAATTCCTTGAGGGCAGAGGCTATTGCTTATTTCTTCTTTCTATTTATGTAGTATAGTGTTTTGCATACAGTAATTAATGCTTTTATTTGAACTGAATTTTATATCAAACTATAGTTTTAGTCATATTACAAAAAGCACTCGATACTACAACAAAACATATTCTCAAAGGATTTCCACAAGCAAAGTATCTCAGACATACGTGTTAAAAATCATACAAGAATTTACAACAGAGGCGACCACAGAAATAACATTGTTCAGTGATATACTTAGTATGAAGGTTAACACACTCATCAAAGAAAGGTCAGTGTCGTAGATGCTATAGTTTTCATATAGCATATACTTGATAAATGCTTGTTGAGTTAATTGCATTGACTAAATAGAAAATGAATTTCCTGTTAATGGAATAATTACCCTATTTCCTTTTAATATATGGCATTGTGGATAATTGCATCAGGCCACACAACACTACAGGATCCCTACAATGAGATCCACCGTCACTAAAAGGATATCTGCCTAGTCACACCCAATGCAAAAACAAAGTGCATAAAAAATACAATTCTCTCAGCATTCTGGTGATTACTATGGGAATGCGAGATACTGAAAGTAATTATGACAGCTTAGCAGAAATTTTTACCCCGGTGCTTTTGATATTGAACTTCAGTGAGCTTCCTCAAAAAGAAATGGGAGGGGGGAGAAATGAATGAATCAAGAAAGAGGTTGGAGCTCAAGATTGCTTCCAAGACTTTCCACACAGGAGCTTATGGCCATCTATTCCAACTGACCCAAAGGGGAAATTGTGGAGCCCAAGGCCCCAAGGGAAGGAAGCTGTGAATGATATGAACTGGACAAGATAGGGACCAATGCAAGCAGTATATGATGGGACGAGCTGGTGAACCACTAGGAATTCTATCCTTCTCTTGTGTCTTTCCTTCAATGAGGCAATGACCTTTGATTGATCATTTATTTAGTTCCCTACCTGGACAGTCTCAGATGCACTTTCATGCCTGATCAGACTTCCAGAATGGCTGCTGTACTTCTTCCTTATCTCACTGCCTGTCATCCAACGAAACTACCAAGCCTGTACCCTAAGGACAGAACTGACAGAAAAAGACTTGTATCACAACAGTGATGATGACAACAATGGCCATTCAGATGGCACTTTAAAGTTTGCAAAGCATTTGACATCTTTTGGGACTTCAGAACAACTCTGTGAAGTAGATACTATGAGTATATTTATTCTAATTATTCAGATATTTACAAAAATATTCCTAGTAGCATTATTTGAAAAAAACAAAAGATGAAAATAACCTATGTATCTGATGATTGGGGAATGGATGAACAAATTACAGTATTTGGATATAATGGATTAATGAAACTTTTTTTCATTCTAAATCCATTATCCTATAATCCTATGGATTATTAAGGGGAAAACACTGTCACAAGAAATGACAGGATAAAGAATACAGAGAAATGGGGTAGATGTGAAATGTTATAGTATGAACAGAGAAGATTTAAAGAGGGCTATACATAGCCATTATTTTTATGTACAACATAATATTTGCAACAAATTCTTGGAAAATTCATAGAAAAGGGGGAAAAGGGTTCAGAAGGAACCAAAGTGGATCATTTTGTTACTACTTTGAAAAAGTAAATTTACAATTAAAAAAACAACTCATGAATTATAAAGAACCTATATATATATATATAATTTTATGTACAACCATGTTTTTGTTCTTGTGTCTTTGAATATTGGTGTCTGCTGATGTTGATTAATTTATAATAAAAAGTATTGAATTATTCTAATTTCAGCAAAGAGCTATTCTTTAAAAAAAAGATGCCTCTTTCAAAATATTTTATTGTTGCTATTTAATTGCCCTTTAAAAAATATTCTAGCTTCCCAATGACTTCCTCACCCTCCTCACCTCAATAGAACTTTCTCCTGTAACAGAGAAGTACATTCAAGCAAAATGAATCAACATATCATCATATTGACAACTTAGGGCTTTTTCCATATCTGTAGGCTTCCACCTTTCCTTCATGAGGTGCTTCACTGTTAATCTTTGGAAGTCACAATTAATCAGTAACATGATCAGAGTTCTGATGTTTTGGGTTTTTTTCAATGTAGGTTCTTTTGCAATAGTGGTCATCCTGGAAGTTGTTCTAGTTTTTTTTTTTATAAGTTTCTATCAATTCATATAAGTCTTCCAAGTTTCTTAAAAGTCTTCATATTCATTATTTCTTATGACATTCATTCCATCATATTAATGTACCACAATTTTTTTTAGTCATTTCTAAATTGATTAACACCTTCTTTTCAATTCCTTGCAAGTGGTCTACATTTCCACCTGTCCTAGGCTTCTTTGCCAAGATGTCTAGTAGTAATACTGCTTGTCCAAAGTTTATTGGCTTTTATTAGTGTGAAGGTAGAGTTGATTCTATCATGGATATCTTAATTAAATGAGAACATATCCCAATCAATTACATGCTGTGAACTGATTAATGATTAAACATTTGACCTTGCTCAAAGATCAACTTTGGATAGGCTAAGGAAACTACACCATGCTTCAGGATGGTCTATAAATTACAAGTTGAGAAGGAATTGAGAAGGGGTTTGACAAAGTGAATTTCTGGAATACCTCTGAGGAAGAACAGCCTGAGGTGGTGTTTTTGGAAGGAAGGAGAGGCTGCAACTTCTGCTTCAACTTTAGACAGACCTGTCCTATCTTCCTCCCCTTCCTACTTGCCACTTTTGGCTGAATGAGAATCTTGCAAACTCAGAAGTAACTGGACAATGTTGGAACTCCTATCTTCCTATTGGTGAACTAACCATATCCCTTGATCAACTGATGGCAGTTGTCTACATTAGGAGCCAAAATAGATGGTTGAAAATTTTCCATGCTTAAGAGGAACTTCTGTAGCACCACACAAATGGAAGAAATGGATGTCTAGCAACCAGGAGCTATGCCTTACCTCTTTGACAAGGTGCTCTATAAACTTGAGCCCTCTTTCCCTTGGACTTTGTGTGTACTTATGGGAGGATATGTCACAGTTTTAATAGGATGGGGAATGCTTTGTACCACTTTAATAAATGCCCTTTTCTAAAAGCTACTTAAGACTGGCTTACTAAATGATTCTCAGCTGACAATAATGGAAGAAAACACACTGGTGGGTGCTTGAGTCAATGACATTAGAGAATCTTGCGAGGGAGATGTAGCCAGCCTAGCTTTGCCACATATCATCATCATCATCATCATCCTCTGACACCCAATACATCAGTCAGAGTGGGAAATGGGATAAGGATCCTGACAACTTACATGGGATATAAAAAAATATCAATGAACAGTTCCCCAGCAATATATGTGTGCCTGAAGTCCTAAAGTCCCTCCAGCATTTACCATTTTTGTCTTTTGTCATCTTTGCAAACCTGGTGAGTATGAGGAGAAGTCTCAGTTAATTTATATTTCTCTTGTTATTGGAGATTTGTAGTATTTTTGTAAATAGTTGTTCATGGCTTACATTTCTTCTTTTTAAAACTGACCATTCATAACCTTTAAATCATTCATCTACTGGAGAATCACTCTTATTCTTATATACTTGTATCGATTCCTTATATATCTATCAGACCTTTATTTGAGATAATTTCTGTGAATTTTTTTTAAGAATTAACTGCTGGGGGTGGAGCCAAGATGGCAGCATAGAAGCAGGAAAACTCCCTGTGCTCCCCCCATAACCACTTCAAATACCTATAAAAATGACTCTAAACAAACTTTAGGGCTACAGAACCCACAAAGTGACAGAAACAAATCTCCCGCTGAAGACAGCCCAGCAGGTGGACAGGAAGGGTTCATCACAGCATGCTGGGAGCAGAACACAGCCCGTGTAAGCCTGTGGTTTTAGCCTTAGGGTGGCCCAACCAGCAGCAGCTAGAGGGACATTACGGACGTTGGGAGAGTAGATCACCAGCAGCTGTGGCAGTTTCCAGAATCATCAACCCATAAATGCCAAAGACAAAGTGAAAGGTCAGTGTAGACTTTGAAAACAGGGTGTCCAGGAGTGCAGTTTGACCTCTGCCCCTGGAGGGAGAAGTGGCTGAGGCATGGCAGCAGCCGCTGCATGGCTGCTTCAGAGATCCTGGACTACAGATTATAGGGGGGAGAAAGTGACCATTCTCAGAGGTAATCTCTCTTGCTTTAACCTGATTAGATCTGGATTGCTCTCTAGCAGGGTGGAGGTCCTGGGTGTGTGACTAGTGAGCCAGAGCCTGTGGAGGCTTCAGAGAGAGCAGCCAACTAATAACTCTGGCAGCTGCAAAAACCCCAGAAATTTGGGACAAAGCTATCCTCCCTGGAAGCAGAGTTCTACTGTGGCAAAAAGCTCAAAAGTCAAGTAATTGAGTGGCAACATGAGCAAGCAAAGGAAGAAAAGCAAGCAATCCAACTTTGGATTCCTTTTGGGGGGACAAAAAGGATCAAAGCATGGAACAGCAGGAAGACAACAAACTCAGAACTCCTGCACCAAAAGCTTTCAAGAAAAATGTGAATTGGTTACAGGCCATAGAGGACCTTAAGAAGGATTTCAAAAACCAAATAGGAGAAGTGAAGAAAAAATTGGGAAGAGAAATGAGAATGATGCAAGAAAATTATGAAAAGAGTCAACAACCTGACTGAAGAAAATAACACCTTAAAAAATAGACGAATTCAAATGGCAAAAAAGGCTCAAAAAGCCAATGAGGAGAAGAATGCCTTAAAAAGCCAAAGTTGCCTGATGGAAAAAGAATCTCAAAAGCTCACTAAAGAGAATAATTTCTTCAGAATTAGATTGGAGCAAATGGAAGCTAGTGACTTTATGAGAAATCAAGATACAATTAAACAGATTCAAACAAATGAAAAAATAGAAAGCAATGTAAAATATCTCATTGGAAAAACCACTGACCTGGAAAATAGATCCAGGAGAGATAATTTTAAAATTTTGGAAATAAATATTAATAAATACCTGAAAGCCATGATCAAAAAAAGAACCTAGAAATCATCCTTCAAGAAATTCTTAAGGAAAAATTGCCCTGATGTTTTAGAACCAGAGGACAAAATAGAGGTTGAAAGAATCCACCAATCACCTCCTGAAAAAGATCCCCAAAAGAAAACTCCTAGCAATATTATAGTCAGGTTCTGGAGTTCCCAGATCAAGGAGAAAATATTACAAACAGCCAAGAAGAAACAATTTGAATAGTGTGGAAACACAATCAGGATAACACAGGACCTGGCAGCTTCTACACTGAGGGATCAAAGGGCTTGGAATATGATATTCTGGAGGTCAAATGAGCTGGGATTAAAACGAAGAATCACCTACCCAGCAAAACTGAGTATCATGTTTCAGGGGAAATGTGCTCATTTAGTGGAATAGAGGACTTTGAAGCATTTTTGATGAAAAAAAAACAGATTTGAATAGAAAAATTGACAAGAAGCAAGAGAAGCATGAGAAGGTAAACAGGGAAAAGAAATCATAAGGAACTTATCAAAGTTGAACTATTTACATTCCTACATGGAAAAATGATAATTGTAATTTATGAAACTTTTTTCAGAATGAGAATAGTTGAAGAGAATATAAATGTATATATACATGTATACATACATATATGTCTATATAGGAGGGTATATGGGCATATGAATACATATATGAGTGTGTGTATATATGTGTACAGGTATACATAGACAGAGGGCACAGGACCAATTTAATAGGAAGGGATGATACTTAAAAGGTGAAACTGAGAGGTGAGAAAGGAATATAATGAGAGGAGATGGTGAGAGACAGAATGGGGTAAATTATCTCATATAAAAAAGAAGGGAAAACTGTTACAATGGAGGGGAAGAACAGGAAAGCTAAAAGGAATGGGTCAATCTTACTCTCTTTGAATTTGGCTTAGGGAGGGAACGACATACACACTAAATAGAGTATCTCACCCTACAGGAGAGTAGAGGGGAAGGGGATGAGAGGGGGGATGATGGAGGGGAGGGAAGGTTGTGGGGGAGGGAAGTTAGAAGCACACACTTTTGCAAAGGGCCTGGGTCAAAGTAGAGAATAGAAAAAGTGGGGTACAGGATAGGATGTTGGGAAATATAGTCAGTCTTTCACAATATATCCACTATGGAAATGTTTTGCGTAGCTAAACATGTGCAACCTATATTGAATTGCTTATCTTCCTGGTAAGGATGGGTGATGAGAGAGGAAGGGAAAGAATCTGGAATTCAAAATTTTAAAATCAAATGTTTATATATATATATATGTATGTGTATGTATATATGTGTATACATACACACACACACACACACACACACACATATATATATATATAATTTTTTTTACATGCAACTGGGAAATAAGATATACAGGCATTGGGGTATAGAGATCCATCTTTCCCTACTGGTAAGTTGGAGGGGGCATGGGGGAGGATATAGGAGAGAGCAGATTGGAGGAGGAGATATACAGAGGGATCGCCATTTTGGGGTGGTAGGTAGGGGACAAAAGGGGAGAAAATCTAACTCAAAATCTTGTGGAAATGAATGATGTAAACTAAAAATAAATGTAAAATTTAGTTAAAAAAAGAATTTACTGCTTCTCAAAGAAAGCTTCTCTTGAAAGCTACCTGGATTTAGAGTCATGAACTATCAAACTGGAAGAGACCATTTTGTCAGTATTAGCAGAAAAATGATCATTAATTAATTGACATTTGGCACCTGAGGTAGGCTTAAAATTCAGATAACTCATAGGGAATGAAGGGTTAGCAAAGAGTGACTTGTATACCTGTACTCTCCTCATAACCCATTCTAGTCTCCATTGAATTCCAAAACTTCCTGGATTATACTAATTGGTAAACTTTTCCTGGGTAGCTCTTTTCTCTGTACTTATGTCAATAACTATCTTCCTTCCTACATGATAACAATGATTTCTCAGCTAAAGGCCATAAATTAAGACTGGTAAATACTTCTGGCTTATCCATTTCTTAGCATGTACACTAAAAACCCTGTTCTTACCACTGTGTACTGATCACTCTATCAAAGACTGATTTGGGATGCATAATAACCCTCCTGCTCTTCCCCACCCTAGCACCCTTTACTGAACCAAAATGCGTACAGATCATCCATTCCAAAGTTTCCATTTCATAGATAAGGAAAATTGGGTTGAGAGAGACTAAGAATACAAGCTAAGTACAGTCAGGACTAGAATACAGATCTCCTGATTCCAAAGT
This sequence comes from Petaurus breviceps papuanus, assembly GCF_028583685.1. NCBI lineage: Eukaryota > Metazoa > Chordata > Mammalia > Diprotodontia > Petauridae > Petaurus > Petaurus breviceps. The sequence goes on from NW_027187315.1 coordinate 9,773,380, forward strand.
AAGTTTTCTTCCTATTTCTTTTTTTTTTTTGAAGGGAGAAATCAAGGCAATTGGGGTTAAGTGACTTGCCCAAGGTCACACAGCTAGTAAGTGTTGTCTGGGGTTGGATTTGAACTCAGGTTCTCCTGACTCCAGGACCTATGCTCAATTCACTGTGCCACCTAGCTGCCCTTCTTCCTATTTCTTAGCAGCAGAGTGTTTTAGTAAAAAGAGTGATAGAATTAGCAGAGACTTGAGATTAAATCCTATCTCTTATACTTAAGGCTGAGTGACCACTGGAACATCACTTAATCTCTCCAAGCCTCACTTTAGTCATATGTAAAATGTGGATAATCATACCTATAGTATCAATCTCATAAGATTGTCATGAGGATCAAATACAATATTACACTTAATAAGCTTCAAAGTATTGTGTAAATGTCAGCTATCATCATCATTTTTGTTTTATATGATACAGGATCATATAAAACGTAGCACAAATATTTCTGATCACATCAATTTATTACTTCCATCATATTATCATAACCATCTCAGCCACATCCAAACAGGCCCAGAAGCACCTCCTTATAGTCTTACCTATTACAGTTCCATAGTTTAGAGCCCAAGGACAATGTAATGATATCAGTCCTTTCCCAAGCCTTCTAAAAAGGCAGAAAGTTTTGATATTTCCCCTTTTTTTCTACCTATTCAGAAATTCTGAGGTTGTCATTGAGTTGATAACTGATACAAGTTTGGAGCAAGTTTAGGTGGGAGGGATAGGTGGAAAATCATGTTAACAGGGGTAGAAAAAAGTTTCAAGGAGTCTTCAATTTTGGGTTTTGCTGAGGGAACTCAGTCCCATTCAGGTACAAGCATACCTTTGGAACAGATGGAGGTCTCTTGGGACCTCTTGGGGAGGGAAATCCCCACCCACGATGTAAGAAACCCTTTTTTTTTTTTTGGATTAAAAAGTTCCCCAATACCCACATAAACTGAATCCACTGGTCTGGTCATTACTCATTTCCTGTAAAAGTGGTGTCTAGTTCATTTTGACCTTTTTAGCCTGAATGAGTACAGATTTTTATCACCGCAGTTAAGCAGACTTTGGGCGGAAAACTCAGGAAAGACTCATAGCCCCATGCCTTTGCCATGCCACTGTGTTTATTGTAAACTCCATGAACATTTTTATTGGTGCTTTTCTTGGCCACATCCTGGGTGAATCAGCATCAGAAAAAAGAGACTTTTCCGCCAAGCTGAAGTTTAAATCTGCAAAAGATGTTATTTCTGATTCTTGAGAACTGTGCTTAGGTCTTGCCTCTGAGTTACCTACACCCTTTCCGGACTTGTGTGAAGTTATTCACATAACCTGAAGCTTGGTGGTGTTTGTATTTGTACCTAAATTTATTCATTTGCACCAACAATTCAGGTCTTGTTTATGCTTAGGCATTCACAGTTCTAAGATTTCCCTTTTGGGGAAAATCTACCCATATGGTGTCATGTATTTATGTTAGCACATACCTGTGGATTATTATTTGGCAAAGAGAGAAACTAAAGCTAGGCAAATGTGTGATCTTTGATTTCCTCTTCTTTGCTGTCACTGCCCAAGGAATAGGAAGTTGAATGTTTTTTCTTCTCATTTCCCAGGTAATACACTTATGCTAAGAGTCAATATGAGCTTGAAGTTTTAGCCCTAAACCTGGGTTAATCAAGAAATTTATTGATGGCCCCACTTGTGACTCACTAGAATAACTAAATATAAGCTATTCAAAGCATACTGCATCTTAGAGCCAAATAAAAGAAAGAGATAAGCCTTTTCCTTGAACAGAGTGGAATATTATTGGTATTTTTTAATACCAAACTAAGATTTATGGGTAAATGAATTGATAAAATGAAGATTGTCTAATTATCATGGCATCAATAGACAAACTGCCTATCAAAATCATATTGAAATCAACCCAGCACTTCCATCCAACAATGACAAATTTCCAAGAGCTAGATTCCTGAAAGGATTTCATTATGTCTTATGAATAGTCTTTTGAATTAGTTCAGTTCAAAATTTGCATTCCTTTGGCAGGTAAAGATATGATACTCTATGTGGACAGAGGGAGAGAAGGAAGGAAGGGAGGGAGGAAGGAAAGAAGGGAAGGAGGAAGGAAAGAAGACAGGAAGGAAGGGAAGAAGGAGGAAGAAAATGAAGGAGGGTGGGAGGGAGGGAAGGAAGGAAGGAAAGAAAGAAGGAAGGAAGGAGTGGCATTGCCAACTGGAACTGTCCGTCTGGTCCCTAGTGGGGCAACTCACAGATTGTCCCTTCTTGAAGAGGATCGTGACATCAGCAAGACATCTTGGGGTTTATGGGCTACATTTCTTTCTTAAGGACCATGCCTTAAATTCCAATCACTCTGACTCTCATTTATTGGCCAACAACAGGTCCCACACACAAGCCTCATTTGGTTTTTGTTTGGGCCCTGGTGACTCAGAGTGAGCATAAATAGCATTTGTTTGTTTTGGCCAGAAATCCTGAGGGTCTTCCCCTCCCAGACTGATTTTTTTAGTTAATTAAAAGAAGCCATTCTTTTCCTCATTTCTTAACTAGCCTTAATCACTGAATGGGAGTTGTCTCAGTCAAACTGAGACCTGGGACAGACTCCAACTTAAAATGGTCAAGGTCTCCCACTGCATCCTGGGCCATATCCAGTTGTCTTGATGTATATCTTCCCACTGGACCCAGATGGCTCTGGAGGAGAGAATGAGACTGGTGACCTTGCATAGCCCTCTCTCACTTAAATCCAGTACACTTGCAAGTCATGGCATCACCTTCCTGATGTCATGGTCCTCTTTGAGAATGAAGAACAAACAACAACAAGTAGTTCAGTTAATTGATTGTCCCCAAGACAAGTTGCTATCATGGTAATTCTTCAAATAGTAATTTGGATCTTTCACAAAGTAGGTATCAACTCTTTTCATTTACTAACTCATAATGCTTTAGCAAAAATTGAATGCAAGAAGAAATGTACAGAGGGGTATGATTAAGGTATGTATACCTTAAATTTTGACAGTAGAAACAAAATCATCTAATATCATGAATGTTTTTATTGGGGTTCATCCCCTTAGAGCAGAGGTTCCCAAGTGGACAATACTGCCCCCTGGGGGGAGCCTGCTGGAAAGATGGGGGGGGGGGTGTTGGTTGTAGCCTTAAGTACAATTGTACACTTAATCTGAGACTTCTTTCCTAGTTGATAAGATTTCCACAGGGGTGCTAAGTAATTTTTTTAGGGGGCAGTAGGCCAAATAATATTGGGAATCTCTGTCCTAGAGTATTTAACAACTGGATGCCACAATGGGTTTCATCTCAACATGTAGTGGAATTTCATGGGCATAATTTTAATGGGCACCCAAACATTTATTCTATTACTTTAATGCCAAACATTCACATATCATTGGAACCAAGCCATACATGCCAAATATCTGCTTTTCTACCCAAAGAACATTTTTTGGGGGGGAGAAGTTCTGGTTGAGAGATAATACATTTTCATTAAGAAGAGGAATACAAATCATGGGCTTTTTCCAATCAGACCCAAAGATTCTGTACCAATTTCCCATCCTGGAGCTGATTAGGCTCTTTTTATTCCCCTCCATTGGCCAGTTCAGCAGTTTCTCAAGGTGTAATCACAACTTACCCATCTGATTCATGCAACTTATCCAAATACAAAGGTAATTAGTAGAATTTGATCACATGGATAGTTGCTAGAATGTTGAATTCTGGAGAGGAGCCAGGAGAAATGTGAAACAGAATAGCATGGGAAAAAAATGACAATCATGTTATTGCTGGGGGAAAAAAACATCTACTATGCTCTTGGCTAGAAAAAGGGGGGAGAGTGTCAAAGATAAGTTGACTGACAATTTAAAATATCACCATTAAAGTGTCTAGTTTAACAGAACAAACACTTTTAAAACATCCTGTGACGTATTTTTTTCAATCATTTTTCATCCATGTCCAACTGTTTGCGACCCCATTTGGGTTTTCTTGGCAAAGCTACTGGAGTCATTTGCCATTTTCTTCTCCATATAATTTTACAGATGAGGAAACTGAGGCAAACTGAGGGCTTGTTTTTTGTTTTTGTTTTTTAAGTGACTTGCCCAGGGTCCCACAGCTAGTAAGTGTATGAGGTTAGATTTGAACTAGGAAAATTAGCCTTCCTCACCCCAGACCTAACACTCCACTGTGTCACCTAAAATAAGTAAAAGTAATCTACATGTACAAATCCAATCAGTTGTCAAATCTTGTTGTTCCTACCTCCATAACATCTTTCCTCTTCTCTCCACTTACATATTCTACAAGAAGTCTTTAGTGCTAGTGCCTTCTCTTTATTGATTATCTCCTACTGTATTATGTATATATCACACATGTATCATGCATGCATCACATGTGGTTTCTTGTATTCAGTCTCCCCCAGAAGACTAGGAGAAACTTGAGAACAGGAATTGTCTTTCACCTGTCTTTGTATCCCAGTGCTTCCTTAGCTCAATGTCTGGCACATTCAGGTCTTGACTAATCTCTTTCCCAGACAAATTCATTTCCCTTCTCATTGCTTGCCAAAGTGATGTTCATAAAGAAAAGATCTGACTATCTTATTCCCCTACTTACTAAACTCCAGTGGTTCCCTTCTACCTCTGTGACCAAATACAAACTCTTCTGGCATTTTTTTTATCTTTCCGGCTTTTCCCATTATTCATTGCACCATTTACTTGATGTCTCTATTCCATGTTACTCCCCCCTTCCCATGCACATCATAGCCTAGACAAATGCTTTCTTACTGTTTCTCATACTCAGTAGTCCATCCCCCATTCCCATGCCTTTACCTTAATTGTCCTCCATGTCTGAGATACACACTCCCTCTTCCTCTCTGCTTCTTAGCATCCTGGCTCTTTCAAGGCTCAGTTCAAATGTGACACTATGTAAGGAGAGTCGTCCTTGATGCTCCCAGGCTCTAATGCCACGTGTTCTCTCCCTTGATTAGACAGAAAAGTCATAGAGGGTAGGGAGTGTTTTAAGTCTGTCTCTGTGTCCTCAGTAAATAGCACAATATCTGTCACAAAGTCAGTACTTAATAAACGCTTGTTGGAACATTGATGGATCAATATTAGACATGAGAGAATAACAAAATGATGTAACTGAAATGAAATATACTCTGATTCTGGGGGTTCTAAATTTAGTACCAAATGAGCTCTTGGAGGTCTGAGTTCCATTAGGACTGTAAAAATAAGATTTCCTGACTACTTCTCAGCCTTGGAAAGAAAAACAGTTCTCTGCTTCTGGGTCAAATGGGAACAATGAAGAGAATAATTTTCTTCACCAGCTCATAAACTCATGTTAGCTCTCAACTAGATGTTAGAGATGAGGTGGTTCAGTGTGCCTTAAATGAAAGGCCAAGACATTGAGAGAAGTGTGGGACAACATGAGAAACACTAGAAACTGGAGCTTCAAATATGTCACAGATAGGAATGATGAAATATGGCTAGTTTTACAGACATAAGGAGAAGAGATATAATTCCCTGCCCTGCCCCACCCTACCCCACCCCCACTGAAGTAGTCACAGAACTGAGTCACAAATGATGAGGTTCTAATGAATTCATTTTTTTTAACACTCTATGATCCTTTTTATGAGCTGCAAAAACTTCTCTGATTGAGTCAAGAAAGGATCAAGAGCACTGATGAGAAAATAGTTTAGCCACGTTCCAGGATCTTGAAAGAGAGATTTGCTGGAGAGATTGCTGCTTGTACTGGAGATCTCAGTGGGAGGAAGGAGAGTGGAGAAGAGAATTATTCTTTTCTCATCTCTCCCCTCTCCCCACATTATCCATGTACCTTTGAAGGGTATTTACTATTCCAGTAGGAGACATTGTGTCCAGAAAGCAGCAGAAACCCACTTCAGACATCCATGGATACAAAGAGACAATCATCTAAGAATGAAAGTATCAGGCTACAGAGAGACAGGCACCTGGGGGAGCGTGACTTTTGGAGTTGGAGAAGAGATTCAGACTACAGAGTGGCAGCTGAATACTCTACAAAGGGAAAAAGCACATTCAGGCCCTAAAGTTGTGCGCTGACTTGGCCAGATGTGTTCCCTATATGTGTCCTTGACTATCGGTGCACTCTAAATCTGAACCCACTTTTCCCATGGATAATGTTTATGAGACAACCCACCCCAGGTTTATGGAGGAGAGAGAGGGAATATTTTTATAGCTACTATTTTTACTGTCATCCTAGTAAATGACTTTGCTAGGAGCTAATTGTGTCTACTAGTAGATTGTTAATGGGAAATATATGAGTGGGGGGCTTCTGATCAATAGTATTGGGAGAATCCACATGCTGGTAATTCTAGGATCCAGCATAGTAGTTGTATTCTAGGGACCCAACCCATGAGTCTAAGGGCAGAATGGGAAGCATACTAGATGATGCCAGATAGTTTACAGAGACTAACACGAAGTTAGAGCAGAAGACCACCCTTCTCTGTTCTCTGTGGGTAGCTCATTGTTACTCTGCCAATGTTTAGACCATAACTCCTCTGGGAAAAGAGGAAAAGGTCAGCTACCTTCCTGGGAGCTTACACATGGTCCTGAATCAAAGGAAAAGAGACAGAAAAATGGAGGCAAGTTCATCCCAGACAGAGGCTTGCCTAGAAAGCCAGGACTTTATGACTTGAAGGCCGGAGGAGGAAAGAGCACCCTACCCATCTACCCTTCTGTTCTCAGAGTCATCCTTAAAGGTCAGCTGGAAGAAGCCTAACATGTGAGAATCAACCCCTTAGTTCCATCTCAACAGCCAATTACAATATCCACCAAATCAGGGCATTTCCATATAAGCATCAGAAAAGCAAAAGAGGATTACATAAAAAAACCTTGATATCCACTTCATACTACTTGTTGTGTATATGTGTGTGTATGTATGTATGTATGTATGTATGTATGTATGTATAATTGCATTTTACTTTAAAAACTGTCCTACTCATCTATGCTTCTTTTGGAATTTATTTTTGTTCTCTTTCAATGACTTGTTCTCATACCACTATTAACTCCTCATCCCATGCTCCAACTTAAAATAGAGAAAAAAATAAAAACAGAAAACCTTGTTTCAAATAAACATGGTCAAACAAAACAAATCCACACAAGTGACCATGTCCAAAAATATGTCTCTGCTCTTTATGTCCATCAAATCTCTATCAGGAGATGGGTAAAATGCTTCAGCATAGGTTCTTTGGAGACATGGGTGGACACTGCATTGCTTGTGATTGTTAAGTCTTTCAAGATTGTTTTTCTTTACAATGTTGTCCTTGGATAAATTATCCTTCTGGGTCTTCTCACTTTACTCTGTATCGGTTCATACAACCCAAGATTCTCTGAAATCATCTATTTTTTAGTTTTCTACAGAACACAAATATTTCTCTATGTTTATATATCAAACTTGTTACATCATTCTCCAATTGTATAACAAGCATCCCCCTTAGATTTTAGTTGTTTGTTTTCTGATTTTTCATTTAAATCTCTCCTTCAGCACCAAGAATTTTGTTTTGGTTTCCACTTTTCTCTCCCTATTATCTACCCTCTGAACTCCCTCCCTCCCTATCCCTGTTTATTTCTTTATCAAATTTGATATTTTTTTACACCAAAGTGTGTGTGTGTGTATGTGTGTGCATGTGTGTGTATGTGTGCATAACCCTCCATTGTCTATTTCAGATGAGAGTGAAGTTCATCTACACCTTCCTCCATGTTAATATGCTCTTCTCATGAAACGCAATTAAGAGAAATAGCAAGTTATACCTCCTTCTTCCTTTTAAAACTGGGGGTATTCTTTTTGTCCTCCCTTCCTTTTCCCCTCTTAAATTTCTCAGAAGAGAAACAATCCACGCCCAAGATTGCCACTTTTCTTACTTAACTCAATATCTCTTGAGGACATTAAAGTTCTGAAGGGACATTTGTTTCTTTTCCACTCATTTGAATGTTAGAACAACATCATTATACAATGGTGTTTATATTTCAACGTTTCTAATCAATTTTAATCTTTTCATCAAAAAGTCCTTTGAAAGTCCTTTATTCTGCTTTTTTAATCTTTTTTTTAACCTTGTAGCAACAGTTGTTAATGTTTTTGTACCTACTGTACTCCCCCCAGCCCCTTCTTTGATCTCTTTGGAGGTATCATGGCCATAGAAGGGTTAAAGGACATGCCCAGTTTAGTAACTTTTGGGACACAATTCCATATTGCTTTCTAGAATGGCTGGATCAATTCACACCTCCATTATAGTATATTCATGTGTCTGTTTTCCTGTTTTCCTAAACATTTGTCATGTTGCTCTTTTGTCATCTTTGCCAAAGTGACAGGCAGGATTTCATAGTGATTTTAATGTGTCTTTCTCTAATTATAACTGATTTAGAGCTTTTTCTCACATGTTGTTGATGGTTTGGATTTCTTCCTTTGAAAACTGCCTGGTCACACATTTTGGTCATTTGTCCATTGGGGAAAGGCTCTTAGTTTTATAAATGTGCTGTAGTCATAGTCATGGTGACTGAGATTTAGCCCTATAATTCTTTGCAGATTATTTTCCTACTTTTTCTCTTCTTCACCTCAGCATTTCTAAGGAAATTTCTTTTTCATTATATAATTCCTTCAGGTCCTTTTTCAAACAGATCTCTTTTCTTCTTTAACTATTCTCATGTTCTTATTACCTTTTTAATGCTCATTTTAATGCACCTCTTACTTTATGGTGTTTGTTATTTCTGTTATTTCCTCTTGTGTCCCTTGAACATAACAGCAATCATTCTCTTTTTTTGAGATGTGGTAACTCTATATTCACATTGCTACCCCTTCACCACCTTGTACCCCCCAAAGAAAGCAATTCTCAAGTCTGCTTTTCTTATTTCTTTAGTGTGTCTAAATGTTCAAACTTTCTTGTTGCCTCTCCCTCAAAAGAGTTGTCTCTTTTATCAGTTACTTCAGTCTTCATAAAACCTTAAATTTTTTTTGTTTGTTTTTACAATCAAAGCCTGGAGTCAAGAAGACCAGAGTTTAAATCCTGCTTCAAACACTTATTCCATGTGAGTCTAGTCAAGGTACTAACCTCTCTATGCCTCAGTTTCCTCAATTATAAAATAGTACCTACCTCGTGGGGTTGTTGCAAAGATTAAATATTATATTTGCAAAGTGCTTAATATAGTGCCTGGCACATAGTAGGTACTTGATAAATGCTTGTATCACTCCTTCCTTCCTGGTTGTTAAAATCAAGATGTTACTTAATGCGCTCCACAGCCTCTTTGCTTCTTTTTATATGAAGTAAAAACTTTTATTTTCACCTTTGGTTTCTCTGCCTGGTGGTATCTCTGTTCTCATTTCCTCCCACTTCCCATCTTGGTCTAGACTTGTCGTTTCAATATTGCCTTTGTTCTAAGAATTGTTGTTGATATTCTGTGATTGAACATATATAGCTCAGCCTCCACACGTTTCATCTCTTCTGTGAAGTAATTTGAGGACTATGTAGTTACTTTCCTTTGAGAACAGAGGAGTAAAAGGCTTCTACTGGATCTGAAACCACAGTATTCTCATATGACTAAGGTTATTTTTCCTTCACTACTTGGTTGCCTAGGTTTATAAACATAAAATATGGTTTTTGTTATCATTTATGATCAATAAAAACCTTTTTTTTAGCAAATGTTGTAGATTCTTCCTACAATTAAAAAATGTAAAGTGATATTTTAAAAAGTTGAATCAATGGAATTTTTAAAATGAAATTATGCCCCATAATATACTAGGAATAAATAGCAGTTGCAGACATTCTAACAGAGGAATGCACAGTTATAAAATAAAATATTACAATTGGGAAGGAACTTAGAAATCTTAATTTCCTACTCCAGGCAAAAATCCCTTTTACAGGGACAGGAAAGTATGAGGCAGGAGAAAGAACATTGGATTTGGAATCAGAGCATATGCATTTGAATTCTTTTCTTCTGGGAATTTTTGTGCTACTTTTACCATTTGACCAAAACTTTTTTTAAGATCATGCTTTCTTCAGTATTTTTTTGCCTCTTTTACCAAACTATTAATTTCCTTTTCATAATTTTCTTGCATTGGTCTCATTTCGTTTCTTAATTTTTCCTCTATCACTCTTATGTCTTTATATTTTCCAGGAATTCTTGCTGAGCTTGGATCCAATTAGCAATTTCTTTGAGGCCTTGCTTGTAGATGTTTTCACAGTATTGAGTTCTTCTGAGTTTGTATCTTGATCTGCCCTACCACAGTAGTAGCTTTATATGGTCAAGTTTTGCTGCTGCTATTGTTGTTAGCTCATTTTCCCAGTCAATTTCTTGACTTTGAACTTTATGTTAAGGTTGGGCTCTGCTTGCCTGAGAGTGGGGAGGCACTGTCCCAAGCTTCAGGCCTTTTTGTGCTGCTATTTTCAGAGCTAGTTCTAGGTGACTGCAAGTTTTCAATGTTTTCTTTTTTTTAATTTTTCAAATGCTTTATTAACTTCTGATTTACATCATTCATTTCCGCCACATTTTGAGTTACAATTTTTTCCCCTGTTTTTCCCCTACCCACTGCCCCAAAATAGCAGTCCCACAGGATATCCCCTCCTCCAGTATGCTCTCTCCCATATTTTCTCCCATACCCCTTTTGACTTTTCCAGTGGAATTCTATGCCCCAGTGCCTGTATATCTTATTTCCCAATTACATGTAAAATAGTATTAATAATAGTATACACACACATATGATTTTAAAACTTTGAATTCCAGATTCATTCCCTTCATTCCTTGTTGCCCACCCTTAGTAGGAAGATAAGCAGTTCAGTATAGGTTGTACATGTATAGCTAATGCAAAACAATAACATAGTAGATATATTGTAAAAGACTGATTATATTTCCCTTCCTCCTATCCCACCTCCCACTTGTTCTATTCTCTACTTTGATCCCATCCTTTTTCAAAAGTAGGTGCTTCCAATTTCCCTCCCCCCCTTCCTGCCCTCCCTTCCATCATCCCCCCTCTCATTTTCTTCCCCTCCTACTCTCCGGGAGGGTGAGATACCCTATTTAGTGTGTATTTCATTCCCTCCTCAAGACAAATTCAATGGGAATAAGATTGACCCATTCCCTTTGGCCTTCCTATTCTTCCCCTCCATTGTAACCATTTTCCCTTGCCTCTTCTATATGAAATAGTTTACTCCATTCTGTCTCTCCCCATCACCTCTCATTATATTCCTCTCTCACCTCTTAATTTCACCTTTGAAGTATCTTCCCTTCATGTTAAATTGGTCCTGTGCCCTCTATCTATGTATACATGTAAATATGTATACACACATTCACATATGTATTCATATGCCTATATACCCTCATATATATGTGTGTGTATATATATATATATATATTCCCTTCAACTACTGAGAAAAGTTTCATAAGTTACAATTATTGTTTTGTTATGTAGGAATGTTAGTTCAACTTTGATAAGTTCCCTATGATTGCTTTTCCCTGTTTACCTCCTCATGCTTCTCTTGCTTCTTGTATCTGAATGTCAAATTTGCTATTCAACTCTGGTTTTTTCAACAAGAATGCCTGAAAGTCCTCTATTCCACTGAATGACCATATTTTCCCCTGAAATATGATACTCAGTTTTGCTGGGTAGGTGACTCTTGGTTTTAATCCCAGGTCCTTTGACCTCCAGAATATCATATTCCAAGCCCTTCGATCCCTCAGTGTAGAAGCTGCCAGATCCTGGGTTATCCTGATTGTGTTTCCACAATATTCAAATTGTTTCTTCCTGGCTGCTTGTAATATTCTCTCCTTAATCTGAGAATTCCGGAATCTGGCTATAATATTCCTAAGAGTTTCCTTTTTGGGTTCTTTTTCAGGAGGTGATCAGTGGATTCTTTCAACCTCTATTTTGCCCTCTGGTTCTAAAACATCAAGGCAGTTTTCTTTGAGAACTTCCTGGAGGATGATTTCTAGGTTCTTACTTTGATCATGGCTTTCAGGTAGTCCAATAATTTTTAAACTATCTCTCCTGGATCTATTTTCCAGGTCAGTGGTTTTTCCCGTGAGATATTTCACATTGCCTTCTATTCTTTCATTTGTTTGGATCTGTTTAACAGCATCTTGATTTCTCATAAAGTAATTAGCTTCCATTTGCTCCAATCTAATTCTGAAGCAATGATTCTCCTCATTGAGCTTTTGAGATTCTTTTTCCATCTGGCAAATTCAGCTTTTTAAGGCATTCTTCCCCTCATTGCCTTTTTGAGCCTCTTTTGCCATTAGAGTTAGTCTATTTTTTAAAGTAGATTTTACTCAGTCAGGCTGCTGACTCTCATTTCCTAATTTTCTTGCATTGTTCTCATTTCTCTTTCCAATTTTTCCTCCACTTCTCTTATCTGCTTCTTAAGGTCCTCTATGGCCTGTAACCAGCTCATATTTTCCTTGGAAGCTTTTGGTGCAGGAGTTCTGACTTCATTGTCTTCCTCCTGTTCCATGCTTTGCTTCTTTTTGTCCCCAAAATAGCAGTCTAATGTTTGAATCTTCTGTCTGCTTTGTTTCCTTTGCCTGGTCATGTTGCCCCTCAGTCACTTGACCCCTGGGCTTTTTGCCACAGTAGGACTCTGCCACCAAACACGGGAGCTTTTGTCCCAAATGCTGGGGTTTTCTCAGCTGCCAGAGGTATTAGATGGGTACCCTCTCTGAGGTCTCCACACACTCTGGCAAGCTGGACACACACCCTAGGACCTCCACCCTAGACTGCAATCCAGATCCAAGCAGGTTAAAGCAAGAGTGATTACCCCTCAGACTGGTGTTTGGTCCTCTTATACTCTGCAGGCCAAGAGCTGAAGCTGCCATGTGGTGCTGGCTAGCTGTGCCAGGCATCTCAGCAACTTCTCACCCCAGTGGCAAAAGCCGCCACGCACTCCCCCTTACTGGGTCCCAAAGTCCAGACTGCACTGACCTCTCACTTTGTCCTTCGCATCTATGTGATGATAATTCTGGAAACGGCCACAGCTGCTGCTGATCTGGAGTCCCTCCTGCTGGCGGCTGGTCAGGCCCACCCTGGGGCTAAAGTCTTGGTGTGGGGCTGTGCTCCGCTCCCAGAGCACTGAGCTGGCTGATTCCTGACAGCCTGCTGGGATGTCCTCTGTGGGAGGTTAGCTTCTCTCTGTCATTCTGCAGCTCCAAAGTTTGTTCAGAGTCCCCTTTTTACATGCATTGGGGAAGGTGGAAGCCAGAGCAGTGGGGAGGTCCTGCTTCTACTCTGCCATCTTGACTCTGCCCCCAGTTTTCAGTGTTTTCAAGGTGGTGTGGTGTGAGGGGATGTGTGGTCACTACTTTCCTGGTCTGTGGTCTGGCCTTTACCTAAGAAGGATACCTGTTCCCTTTCAGCTGCAAGTGCTAGTGCTCTTCTTGGTCCAGTAATTGTTCTCCTCCAGTCACTAGTACTAATGCTCCTCCCTTGAACCCTTGAAATTGTGACAAAGGTCCCAGTTCCCTTGTGACCAACCACAAGTGCTCCTCTCCATCCTGGAACTGTGACCCAGGACTGTGAATGAGCAGTAGAGTTGTCTGTCAGACAGCTCCAGCCAGTGTTAGCAAAGTTCCCTTGTAATCATGTTCTGATCAATTGTCCAACCTCCCTTACATCACTAGGCTGAGAACTCTGAAAGCTGCTGATGCATACATATCAGGTACATTTCTCATTCATCATTGCTACTTGCAGATTCTCTCACTATCACTGTCTTGTCCAGAGTGTCAGGAGACTCGAGAAGAGGTGTGTACATTTAGCACTGGAGAGAATGACCAGCGGTACATCTCAATCAGCAAATACTCAATATATTAAACAACCAAAGAGAAAGAGAGACATGCTTGTCAAGGGAAATACAGAGGATGCAAGAGTTATTATCAATATCATCTTACAAAAAAGCAAGAATCAAGACAATTCTAAAGGACTCATGATGGAAAATGCTATCCATATCCAGAGAAAGAACTGATAGAGATTGAATGCAGATTGAAAACTACTTTGTTGTGTATGTTTGTTTTTCCTTTTGGTATGTGTATTCTTTTGTCACATGACTAATATAGAAGTATGTTTTATATGATTGCACATATATAACCTATATCAAATTGCTTACTGTTTTAGGGAGGGAAGAGGGAAAGAAGAGAGGGAGAAAAATTTGGAACACAAAATAAAAAAAATGCTAAAAGTTGTTTTTACATGTTATTGGAAAAATTAAAATACTATTAAAAAATATAAAGAGTAAGAAACAGTGGGGGGAAAATAATTTGAGGAGAGTTAGTATAAAATCAAATTAGGCCAGATCATCATAAGACCATTTAAGGATGAAACTGGAAGGAGTATAATAAACAGGTAAAATATTGAAAAGATCTGTTAATATTTCCATAATGAGGTATTTTCCTCATCAATAAGAGTAGAACCATAACGTTCATATTCTACTATCATAGTCTCCAATGTGCTGTATGAAGTAGAAATGACACTAAGGACAATATATCAGAACAAGCTCCCTTTAATATAGATTCCTTAGGAGATGACCAAGTCTCTTATTCAGTGACTTGGATTGATTGAAAGATGTGTTCTGAGTCTGTTTATACTTGATTCTAATTGACTGATTCAATCATGAATTACCTAATAAAGGTAATTAAATGAATGAAATTATCAATAGAGACTTACTTTTTTTTTTTAAAGCAATTGGGGTTAATTAACTTGCCCAAGGTTACATGGCCAGTTCTTTTTTTTTTTTTTGTGGGTGTTAAGTATCTGAGGCTGGAACTGATCCCAGGTCCTCCTGACTCTGGGCTGGCACTCTTACTCACTGAGCCACCTAACTGCCACTAGACACTTACTCTTACAATGACAACAAACATGTAATCTTTGTGTATATATTGTTCTTTTGACTCTTCTTTTTTCACCATTCCTTCCGTGTTTCACTGTATTCTTCATATCTGCCATTCCTTAAAGTGCAAAAAAATATACCATCACATCCATATGTCTATAGTTATACCACCCTTAATTGTGTCCAATCTCTTCTAATCTTAGAACATAAATAATACTGGGCTTGTTACTGTTTGGATAGGACTATAAGACAGAGTGATGTAGTAGAAAGAATTTTGGATTATGAGTCAGATAACCTAGGTTTGAATTTTAGTTCTGACCACCTACTACTTGTGTGACCTTAAAAGTCATTTAACTGGTCCATACCTTAATTTCTTTATCTACAAAATCAAGGGGATTAGATGGCTTCTAAGGTTCTTTCTAATTACCTATGGCTTTATGCTTTTACAATAAACTATGTTTATTTAGTCATTCTCCAAACCCTGGACGTTATTATGACTGCCATGCATATTTTTGTACATATTCCTCCTTTTATGCTCTCATTAATCTTCTTAGAGATTAAACCTAGTAGAAGATTCTCTAAGTAGACAAGTACCCCTTCACTGGCACTAGACAATGATTTCCCTAGGATATGAGCATTCCAAGTCAAAGTTACTTTGTAGGTCCACACATCTGAAGCTAGAGCTCATGAGCTCCTATTGTTATACCTGTCTTTAATAGTTAGGCAGTAGACATAATCAGCTCAAAGCAAAGGCATTTAATGAGAACAATAGTAGCAACAAAATATTTCCCACATTAATCTGGGGCATACTCAAAGCATCAAAAGGAGAGTACTCACACATGTAGAATACACTCTTAAAGAGGTATACATATAGAAAATATATGGCCCAGGAAATTCACAACCCTGGTACTGCAGGACCCCAAAATCCTTTCTCTTTTTCTTCTTCTTTTTTTAATAAGAATTGGGGTTAAGTAACTTGCTCAAGGTTACATGGCCAATTATTTTGTGTGGGTGCTAAATATCTGAGGCCAGAACCGATCCCAGGTCTCCCGACTCCGGGGCCAGTGCTCTTACTCACTGTGCCACCTGGCCACCCCCAGTCCTTTCTCTTCTTGTGGTGTCCTGATACTACCTCCTGGGTTCAGGATATCTGATGGTCAGGTTGCTCATCTGGGCTTCTTGGGTCTCTTATTCCTGGAAGCTTAACTTCTGATAGTGATAGCTAATTCTCATTTGATTCACAAATCTCCTCCAACACTGGAGCATTATGCAACATTTATCCAGCATTATGCAGGATTTATCCAGCATTATGCATTGGCATAATGAGCCAGCATTGGCTCATTACCTATCAAGTAGTTAGTTTTCTTTATAAGAGCCACCAGAAGCATGGCAGAGCCTTTGGAAGTAAAGCATTGATTAGCTCATTTGCATATTAAAAGAGACAATGAATTTGCCCCCAGAATATAGATTTCCTCTTTAACTTTTCCTTAGCCATTTATTTCTATGAACCCAGAGGAGAACTAGACATTGAAGGGATGCCCATCAATTGGGGAATGGCTAAACAAGCCATGGTATATTACTGTGATGTAATATTATTGTGTTATAAGAAATGACAAGCAGGATGATTGCAGAAAAAGATGAAAATTCTTACAAGAACTGATGCAAAGTGAAGTGAGAAGAACCAGGAGAATGTTGTACACAGTAACAGGAAAACTGTTTTACAATTGTGAATGACAGCTATTCTCAGCAATACAATGATCCAAGACAATGATGAAGTATACTGTCTGCCTCCAGAGAAAGAACTGATACCATTTGAATACAGACTAAATCATTCAATTTTTCACTTTCTTTCATTCTTTTTCTTTTATTCAAGTCTTCTTGTACAAAATGACTAATATGGAAATGTTTTACATGATTACACATGTATAATCTATATCAGATTGCTTACTGTCTCAGAGAGGAGAGAGGGGAGGGAGAGATACAACTTGAACTCAAAACATTAAATAAACAAATGTTAAAATTGTTTTAACATAATTGAAAGGCAAATAAAAAACATCTTTTTTTAAAAAAGTATATGATTCTGTGCACCCCAAAACTGTGTGCAACAGAGATCCTTACCCAAATAATACTCAGAGGCTTCTCAAGATAGGAAGCAGAAAAGAATGGTTTATTACAATCTCGAGAAAGGGCCAACCTCCTGACAAATATTCAGGGAGGAGAAGAAATTTACAAAAGGAAATGGCTAAGTTATAAAACCCTAATGCGGAATTCTCCCCCACCCCTCTCCTGACCCTTTTCTTCCATTGGCTGGAAGTCAGGTGCACAATCTAAGCGCGGCAATCTACCTCAAGTACCAAAACAAGGAAACAGTAGACCACCCAATAGACATTTGAGAAAACACATCTGTCCTTATTTGGCATATCTTATGCTGAGCTGTCACTGAGGAGAGGGGTGACTCCCTACTTCTCTGAGTTCTGAGTCCTTGTAAATCCTGTGATCTCCGGTGAAGGGGAACTTGGGCCTATTTCCCACAAAAAGCCTTACTAGATTTTAGAGTATAGCCTGAGAAGTTTTCACTTCTTTCACTCATGATGAAATTTTTAAAAGGGTGTATATAGGGGGGACCTTGAATTCCAGAGCTGTTTTGTAATCATTAGGCAAATGACCATTTTCTAGTTATCACCTAGCTTGCAGAGCTGAAGATTTGGGAAATATAGTAAACGATATATAAACAAATCAGACTACCAAGGTGGAAATTATCTTCTTGATTTATGGAGAAGGGAGGAGTTCATGACTAATCAAATAATGAGGAGTATCACATGAGATAAAATGGACAATTTTGACTTTATAAAAACTAGTCTTTGTACAAACAAATCTAATGTTGTTAAAATTAGAAGCAGAACAAGTAAATAAGAAAAAAATCTTTGTAGTGTTGAAAAGAAAATCCTTTGCTTGGGCTTTTACCCTGATTAATGAGGCAGAACCTAGGCCAAAGAGAATTAAAAAAGGAGTTTATTATAAGCACATCAAGACTGATCAATGGAGATCAGCAATGGTGTTAAGGTGGTGCCAGTTTTTGTTCCTTTTGTAAGGAGATAAAGACAATCCAGATAGGTCAATGTCAGCAAAAGCGGTTGGATCCTTGCATCTCAGTTCCTCCTCAAGGTAGCAAGCATGTGACAATTTCCAGGTAGGGGTACACATACCACAGATAGGGATACATGGCAAAGAGTAGGTAATGCAAAAAGCTGCAGACTCCATGTCTCCTGCCCCAGCATGGATTGATAAGCAGGGCTGGGCATGATGGGTCATTGAGTCAATACAACTTTCAATAGTAGTGGGCCTCTCTGACAAAGCTCTCATATCTAGCATATATAAGAAACTGATTCAAATTTATAAAATTCAAATTCATAAACCATTCCCCAATTGATAAAATAGTCAAAGAGCATGAACAGGCAGTTTTCAAAGGAACTCCATGTTATCAGTAATCTATGAAAAAAATCCTCTAAGTCACTAAAAGTAGAATTACAAAATAAAATAACTTTGAGGTTCTACTCCACACCCATCAGTCTGGGAAAGAGAAAAATGGGGGAAATGACAATTTCTTTTGCTTAAAGCAATCAGATCTCATTATTCACCCACAGATACAATTTACCAAATCCCCTACACAGTTTGAGACCCATTGATGTTCTGAAGTCAACCTGAACTGGCTTGGGAGCCAACTGTTAAATTTTTAGGGTGAGCATTTACACATCAGAAATCTGCAAAACAGGGCAGCTAGGTGGCACAGTGAATACAGCACCAACACTGGAGTCAGAGGGACCTGAGTTCAAATCCAACCTCAGATACTTAACACAAAACTAGCAATGTGACCTTGGGCAAGTCACTTAACCCCAATTGCCCTGACTTCCCTCCTCCAAAAAGCAAAAAAAAAATTAAATTAAATTAAAAAGAAATCTGCAAATACTACAAATCAGGACTTGATTTATGGTTTTGTTGATTGCCTAGACCTAAGAAAATGATGGAGAGAATGCTAATGATGAACATGAAAATTAAAAGTGTGTCATATGCACATTTTTAAGAGCTAGTTGTTAAACATGTACCCTAGTCATACACTTTCATTCCATTTTTATGGACATCATCTTTTTTTCCACTCCTCTTGCCTAGCCCAGAGGATTGTAGCTCAGGATAACCCCTTTTTCTTGATTACCTCTACCTCTTTGTTTGAATGACTTTCAAAGTTTTGTATTAGTTTGAAGGAAGACCAAAGGACCTTTTCTCCTCTCATCTTTCCTCCAGGCTATTTCTACCTAATCACTCTTCCTGGTGAGTGGAACAAATGGTCACAGAACAAAAGAGAAAATGTTATAGGGTCAAGGAAGGAGACCTTATAGGAAGGAAATAGCATCATGCTACCACATAAAGGAAACTAGGCTTGGAATTAGAAGACCCTATCTTTGAGCCCTGACTCTATTATATCCAAGTTGTGTGACCTTAGTTAAATCATACAACCTATATGAACCTCTGATATCACTTTTAAAGTAATAATAATATTAGTAATAATTATCATTTATATAGTGCTTGCCGTGTGCCAGGCATTGTGGTAAGTGCTTTGTAATTATTATGTTACTGATCCTCACAACAATCCTGGGAGGTGGTGTTGTCACCCATATTTTACAGATGATGAAACTGAGGCAAACAGAGGTTAAGTGACTTGTCAAGGGTCCCACAGCTAGTAATTGTCTGAAGCTGGATTTGAGTTCAAGTCTTCCTGACTTTGGGCTTAGTGCTCTGTGCACCATGGTGCCACCTAGCAGCTATTTGTAATGCCTACCTAAAGCTTTTTGCAAGCATGAAACCTATACAGGGTGGCCCCAAGGTAATAATGCACTTTTTTTGTTTGTTTTTGGGAGGGCAATGGGGGTTAAGTGACTTTCCCAAGGTCATGAGGCTAGTTTTTGTGTTGTGTCTGAGGCCAGATTTGTGGTCAGGTGCTCCTGACTCCAGGGCCAGTACTCTACTCACTGCACCACCTAGCCACCCTGGTAATGCGTTTTTAAACTTTATTGTATAAAATGATTTAAAGTGATAGTGATTGTAGTAGAATGGGGAAGTGACAACTTTGATAGCCATAATGGACAATATGTTTAATGTAATTCAAAAATGAAACTCAGATTAAAAAAAAAAGCAGAAACAAAATCCTCAGAATTAATTACAGAATTGGGACACAAGCAATGTGGGACATTGAAGGAGCTCTAGCCATTATCCTAAGCACTTGTCAAAGTTTTAGCACTTTTCTCAATTGTGGGGTCTCTAAGAACACCAAAGGGAATCTGGAACAGCTTCAGAAGAACCATGAAAATGATTAAAGAGTCAGCAATTAAGACCAATTTGATATGGTTGTTAAGCGCCCACATTTATCCTATGTGACCAAATTTTTCTGCCTGTGCCAAAATATTTGATATATATATTCCATTCTGATGGAACATGGGAAGTGAACCATGGATATGAGCATATTCTTATCTCCAGAGTCAGACAATAAATGAATACATGCTGTCTTCCCTTTTTCTTCCCATTTGTGCTGGGTTTACATAGTCCTTATGTATTGTGGGGAAAATTCTGGGTAGTGAGTTGTTAGAAAATTTTTATGCTTCCCACAAAGAGTTATTGTGAGGAAATCACTTGGTAAACATTGAAGTTCTGTAGCAATGTTGAATATGAATGACTATGAATATTTTGTAACCTATAATTACACGCCACCAGGGATACAGAGAACAGTTGCTATAGTACAAAAAGCAACAGTAGTAATGAAGATCGGGATAGTGCATCATAATCTCAAAGGGGCAAATTTTGGTGCTATATCAGAAGTATGTGTGTGTCCTGGACATCATCTGAATGGTTTTAGTTTCTGAACTGGCAAAGAAACAAGAAACAAAACAAAACAAACCTTAAGACTCCAATCTTTAGATTGTAATGCCTCATGAACCTTTAGAACAGTGATTGTAAAGGTCCTTCTTAATGGTGGAAGCTGTTAGGTAGCAGAAGCTTTTTTAAAACATATCTGCAAACCTGTAATAACTTGCCTACATCCTTTCAATAAATAAACGTTTACTGAGTGGCTACTATGAGGCAGCTAGGTGGCACCGTGGAAAGAGTGAAGGATCTGGAGTTAGGAAGACTTGTCTTCCTGAGGTCAAATCTGGTCTCAGACCCTTACTAGCTAGTGACCTTGGGCAAGTCACTTGACCCTTTTTGCTTCAGGCCTCATCTGTAAAATGAACTGTCCTCAGAAAGAAAATCCCAAATGAAGCCATGAAGTTGTCAGACACGACTAAAATTACAGAATTGAACTATGTGCCAGGTATCTTCTATATTCTCCCCTATGGAAGGAAATTCCATCTGGTTATAACATGACATACAATGGTGCTTTAAAAGAAACATTTTCAACAATATGGAACTGACATTAAGAATATTACTTCCAGCATTGCTTATTAAATTCCTTGTAGTACTGTATGATCATCAAGATTGTCAATTATTTTTTCTAAAAATAAAAATGAATGCAATTAGAATGTTTAGAAGATAATAGAAGATAATGGACCAATTGATTTTTTATTTCAGCATTCAGAGTCCCAAACATTAGAACATCAGGAAAAGTATTTCAAGATTCACTGTCTTTGTGATTTGGAGCAAGTTATTTCACCTCCATGGTCTAAAAGTTGGATTAGGTGATTTCCAAAGGCCTTTTTATGATTCTGTATTGTTGTTGAATTATCTTCAATTGTGTCTTACACTTTGTGATCCCATTTGGAGTTTTCTTAGTAAAGTAGTTTGCCATTTCCTTTTCCAGCTCATTTTACAGAGGAGGAAACTGAGGCAAACAGGGTTAAGTGACTTTCCCAGGGTCACATAGCTAGTGCATGTCTGAGGCTACATTTGAACTCATGAAGATGTCTTCCTAATTCCAAATCCATTGCTCTGTTCACTGCATCATCTAGCTGCCCATGGTTGCATAGGACTTTTATATTTCTAAAGTCCCTTCTACAGTATTATGAAATCACATTTCTCTGAAATAGGATTCAATAAGACACAGAAACAAAATTGTATTCTTATCTTTCATTGATGTTCTTTAATACTTTTCAAGATTGATTGAATTGCTTTCTGGATTTTATTTTTTGGCTACTTCTCGATCCTGTGGTAATTTCTGATGATCTTAAATGTAGCACTTAGGATTTTCAGAGAAAACTGGAAAATCACAACATTCTTACTTTCTCTATATATTATAGGACAATGGCTTTAGTTAAAGTAAAAAAGCAAATTGGAAAAAAAAACCATCTTACACACAGCAGTTTGGTAAATATAATCATTGATGAAAATAGTGTTGAAGAAGCTACAGAAAGACATTAACACCCTGTTGATCAAGATGTGAAGTGTTCCAAACATTCTGGGAAACAAATTATTGTAAGAATCTTGACAAATTATGGAATCATAGATCTGAAATTGGAAAGGATCTACAGATGAAGATACTGAGGACCAGGGAGGCTAAGTGTCTTGTACAAGGTAACATAGGTTGTATGTGTCAGACTTGGTTTGAGCCCAAGTATCTGATATCAAAGTCAGTACTCTTTACACATCATGGAAATTATTTTTTTAAAGTCACTAAACTTTTCTTAACTTTTGACCAAGAAATCCCTCTGCTGACTCCAGATATTAAGGTATTAAAAAGAAGTCCCATAGGAAGGGTGTCCTAAAAATCTTAGTGCAATTTTAAACTATCAAGGCCTTCAACCACACTAAGACTTATGGCACTCTATAAACATACATGCATATATACATATATAGTACATAGGCATATGAGTATATAGTTATAGATATAGATATAGATATATCTGCAGGTAGGTGATCCAGTGAATAGAATGCTGGGCTTAGAATCTGAAAGACTCATCTTCCTGATGAGGAATGAAGTAAGAAACAGGATATTAAACCAGACCAAGAAAATTCTAGTTTGTTGTTCTTATTAGTCTTGGGACTCAGATGAGTTTTTTTTTTAAGCCTTGACAGCAAATCAAATCCAGCCTCAGATACTTACAAGCTGTGTGACCCTGGGCAAGTCACTTAACCCTGTTCGCCTCAGCTTCCTCATCTGTAAAATGAACTGGAGAAGGAAATAGCAAACCACTCCAGTACCTTTGCCAAGAAAACCCCAAATGGGGTCATGAAGAGTCAGACAATTTAAATGACTCAAGAAGACATATACTATCTATCTCTTTGTAGAAGAGCATTGTTCAAGGCAGGAAAAATCTGGAAACAAAGAAGATGTCTGTCAATTGGTCACTTGTTAAACTTTGACTCAAGATTTTGATTCTATGAATGTAAGCAAATATTATTGTAACATGAGAATGCCTCTTCCTCTTAAATTACTTTCTATCTAATCTGAGTATAACTTATATGTACTTAGTAATTTCCATGTTTGTCTCCTTCATATGAATTGCATCCTCACTAAAATGCCCATATCCTTTGATCTAGACATTCAATTGCTAGGCACAGAAAGGTAATTAACACAAAGAGATAATTAACAGAAAGAAAGGATCCATATATGCAAAAATATTTGAACAAAAAATTTTAAGGTAGTAAAAAGCTGGAAACAAAAAAAAATACAAAAATTTACCTTGTCAAATCTGTACTGCAGTGGTCATTCCACACCTAAAAGGGTCCAAACTTGTGAGACTACATCTTGATCTCCCTTATTGACCAGTTCATCCTCACCCACCCAAGACCTATTTGCAACCATTTTAGATGATGGTGCTGTATTTGCTACGTAGATAGGAAACTTGGGAGTGCAGATAAGTGCAGGTGTCAGACTAAAACCAAGGTTTAGTGAAGATTAATTTCTCCTACTCTCTGGAATTCTCTTCATCACATTCTTCCTTCAGGACTAGAGTGGTGGTCATGAAAGCTTGGCTTTTGAAGAACTCTTTGATTTCTTCCCTATTTGTATCCCCCAAACCAAGGACTACCCATACTCAAATACTAGTTCCCATCCTGACGGAAAATATAATAGGAACCTTTATAGCACAAAATCCCTACCTCAAAATCAGGTTGATTCCTGCCCATTTGGTTACTCAGCCTTCTCTTATGATTTTCTGAATCCCTAAGTCTTCGCTTGATGCTGATCCTAGTTGCCTGCTGAATTCCTGAATTCCTACTCAACGTCCAGCTGCTGCAGTCTTGAAAATTGGCAAATTGATATTCTTGAGCTTATTGCCCCTGAACTTTCAGCATCTTTTCTTATTGTCATCAGCTGCTGTAGTAAGTCAGACTTGACCCAGGATGGTCCAGTACTTCAGAAAGTAGTAGTTCCTACTTGGAACAAAATGACAAATTCATAAAACATCTGACAGTTCACAAAAGGAGGCTTACTTAGTCATAGCAGGATTGGGACATTCGGAGAAGAGAAAGGATAGTCAGCAAAAATACAACTTTGATTTGGTTGAATGCAACTTCCCTGACTCTTTTGCCCATAGTGGTACAATAGTCAAGCTTAACAGAGCAGCTAGAACTCTTTGTGCCCTATTTTTGTACTCAGATAACCAGGAAGTTATGTTGATGGTCCAAGCTAATTAAGACTCAAGAATGATTTCCATGTCTTTTAAGAAAAATAACTATCCCAGCCTATGTGACAAGGTATCCTATAACCAATGCATCTCCCACCATAACCGTGTTTGGGTGTCACTTGACCCTCAAACTACCTAGGACTGTTAAAAATATAGGTCTTCTGGTCCTGACATGCACAGCTTAGGCAAGGACTTCCTTGGACCCCCAGGATTAAATAAGGGAAAGTTTGGATAAGGCAGGTGGGATAATTTGCAGCATCTTTTCCATAGATTGTGCTTATTGGTAGGCACGATGAAGATAAGCACTGAGCTGGTGGTGGACTGGGAAACACCCATGGAGAGACATGAGACACGGAGCAGTGAGGCAGCTTTTGGTCCAGTGAAGAAGTATCCAAAATAAGAAGTGCAACATGAGGTTAATAGGGTTGGCATAGTGGGTTCCAGAAGCAGGGAAAAGCAAGTAAAAACCAAATTCTGTCAAAGGCACAGTGAGGAGCAAAGTATATGCCACTACAATGATTCCACATCAATAAAGAAGTCAATAGGGGGTTAAGTGACCATAACTACCAGTCAACTCTAGTGAGTTTGGGAGAAATTGGATGGTGGATGCTGTCAAGGCTTAAAAAAAAGAACTCATCTGAGTCCCAAGACTAATAAGAACAACAAACTAGAATTTTCTTGGTCTGGTTTAATATCCTGTTTCTTACTTCATATCCATTTTTTTTTTACTTCTGAACATTTTGTTCTACTTCACGCTGGCATGCATGCAGGATCATGCTCCTTGTTTTAATTCTTTGGGCCATGCCACTATCTTCAACCCATTTACCTCCACAATCAGCAATCATGGCTCCTGACACTGAAATCTACTTCAAATATTGCTACTCAGTGAGCTTTCTGTTCTAGCCAAGGATCTCTGCTCATCCATACACTGCATGACCTACACTGGAACATCCCAACTGAAACTTGTCCCCTGAGAAATGTTCTCCCCAAGAGGTGATATTGGGGCCAGAGGGTTGAGAAAAGGATATTTATTTCAGGCCCTAACAGCTGCCCACCTAATCATCCTTGCCTGGATTGTTCTATACACCCTTTGTGTGGTATTTTGACAGTGAAATAGACTGGACTCTGAGATTCACATAGACTGGTGACCTCTAGGAACAACACTTACTAAAAGGTGCTGGGCCAAAAGTGGAGATGCTCTTGTATTCAAAAATTGATATTCTTTTTGGTTACCTTTTCAAACTTCTACCCAGTGTACAAAAATATTTCCATCTTTCCTTCCTTCCTTCCTTCCTTCCTTCCTTCCTTCCTTCCTTCCTTCCTTCCTTCCTTCCTTCCTTCCTTCCTTCCTTCCTTCCTTCTTCACTTTGTCCCTTCCTCTTTCCCTCCTTTTCTTTCCTCTCCCTTCCGAAGCTATTTTGATATAATCATTACATTGAATGCACTCTTTGTGTTGTTTTAGTTCAGAATTTGGGAAGTTAGCCAAATACCATGGGGTTTTGCAGCTGACTATCTAATGGATTTCGTTCTAAGATATTTTGCAGCTACCCTCTCATTCCCAAACAAACAAACAAACAAACAAACAAACACAACAGCCTGTTATCTGTGCCTATCTGTATCCTGTTGGCACCTTCACAAAAATGAGAATACATTGAATTATACTACACTGGAATTTTCTTCCTAAGGGGAGAAAAGGTTTTGAATATTATAGTGAAAAACAGAATCTGATTCCCCTCTTCCAAAACAGTTGTGACTTAGAGGGTATTAAAATAATCAATTTTTAGTTTTATTAGATCTATTATCATGAGTTTTTGAAGAAAGTTTTTTGCCTTTAAAATATTTTCCTGTTTACTATTCAAATTTAGGGAAACATGAATATTTCCTTTTATAAAGAACAAAAAAAGAAAGCTATATATAAAGTTATAGATCTCTCTACTATATATGGCTCAGTTTAAAAAAATACATTTTAAACTCACCATGATGCTCTGATTGTCTGTGTTCCTCCTAAATTTCCTTTTCTCTTCTGTTTATTTTTTAAATGATTCATTAACACTCTTTTCTTTCTCTTTCTGGTTTTTTTTTTTTAGTATCATTTTACCAGGCACTATCCTCTGATAACTCTCTCCTGTCACAAAAAACAAAGGCCTAACATTAGCTATAGTGACTCAAATAAGTGTAGTGGCTCAAAACAAATCCACACATTAGCTGTGTCTGAAAAGTGATGTCTTACTTTGTACCTCTTAGTCTATCACCTTTCTGACAAGAAGTGGGAAGCATGATTCTGGAGTCATGGTAGGCCATTGCAGTAATCAAAGACTTTACATATTTCATAACTGTTTTCTTTTACAATGTCATTGTATGAATGATTCTCCTGGTGTTGATTAATTCACTCCTCCCACATGTCTTTGCATCATTTCTTACAGCACAATGATATTAAGTTACAATTATATACTATAATTTGTTCAGCCATTCCCCACTCCATAGCACTCACTCTACTTCCATATCCTTGCTACAAGAAAAACTGCTGCTATAAATATTTTTTTACCATATAAGTCCTTTCTCTCTTTCTCTGATCTCTTAGGAATATGTCTAGTAAGGGTATCACTGGATCAAAAGGTATGTAGTTTAATGACTTTGTAGGTAGATTTCAAATTTCTTTCCTGATCAGTTGGGCCATTTTACAACTCTACCAATAATACATCAATATGCCTGTTCTCCCATAGTTCCTTCTAAAACGGCCATCTTGTGTTTATTCTATCCTTTTCAATCTATTATTAGTGATTGGTAACATTTTTATGAATCTGGAACCTGTAATTTGTAGTGATAATGGATATCACTGCTTTTTCCCTGATCTTATTGGAAAGGCCTCTGGTTTATCTCTATTACATAAAATGTTTACTTTTACCATATTAAGAACAATGCTATTTATTTCTATTCTTTTTATCATTTTTCAAAACAAAAATGGGTATTATATTTTGTCAAGATCCTTTTTTCCTAAAATTATTGTATAATCATATGTTTTTGATCATTTTTATAATTAATAAGGTTTATTTTATACATACTTTTTATAACATTGAACCAACACTACATTCTTGGTATATCCTTGGTACATAATTTTTAATATATTGCACAATTTAAAAAATAAATTGCTGTATTCTCCTTGATAATATTTATTAAAAATTTTTGCATCAATAGTCATTGGACATTTTCATCTATAGTTTTCTTTTTTTGCTGTGTCTGTCCTTGGTTTACATGTCAATGCCATATTTATTTCCTGAGACTTTAGTAAGATATCATATTTCCCTATTTTTTCAAATAATTTATATTATAGTGGACTTTATTGTTCCTAGAAGGCTTGATAGAATGTGAATTCCATTGCAAATTTTCATTGTAAATCTCTCTGGTACTGTTCTTTTTATTTTTTTCTCCTATGGAAGTTCCAGAATAACTTCTTCAATTTATTTTTCTAAGATTGAGTGACTGAAAGTCTCTAGTTATTATTCTATTGATCTAGGTATTTAAAATTTTTGTAAATACGGATATATTTCCTTTCTTATTAGTTTTGTTCGTAAAATGGCTTTTCACAATTTCCTTTTCTTTTTTTGTTGTAAGTCCTCTTTTTCATTGTTCTATATTGACAATTTTATTTTCCTTTCTTTTATCAGATGAATTAATGTTATATACTTTATATTTTTAAAAACAAATTTTAGTCTTATTCAATTCATTGTTTAAAGGAGTTGATGTAATCTTGTGTGTCTTTTCTTTGGGTTTCTGAATTTCTGTTTTTGTGATTGCGTAAGGGTTTCAGGTTTGCTGTTTTTCTTTTTTTTTTTTTTTTACTTTTTTTTGGAGGGGGGAAGGCAGGGCAGTTGGGGTTAAGTGACCTGTCCAAGGTCACACGGCTAGTAAGTGTTGAGTGTCTAAGGTCAGATTTGAACTCAGGTCCTCCTGACTCCAGGGCCAGTATTCTATTCATTGTGCCACCTAGCTGCCCCATGCTGTTTTTATAATATTTTTATTTGAATGCCTGATTAAATGATTTTATCTTTTTCTTTCATTGTTAATATTGTTAATACACCTATATTTGTTAATATAAATTGATAATTCATATGTTTTCTCCTAATAAATGCTTTGATTATATCCTGGAAATTTCAGCATGTCTCTCATTATAATTCTCTTTAATGAAATTAAAGTTGTTACTATGTTCGTTGGCCAACACATTCTTTTGGGTTAAATTATATACTTTTCATTTAAGTTTGAATCCTTTCTGCATATACTGTTGATTTATTTTAATTTTTGTATTACGGTCAGCAAAGAAGGATGTGCTTAGTATTTCTGCTTTTCTCCATTTGTGAATATTTGTTCCCTAGAATGTGGTCCATTTTTTAAAAGTTCTATGCACGTGAAGACATATGTATATTCCTTTCTAGTCCTATGTAGTAATTGCCCAGAAATATAATCCTGTTGTAGAAATCCCCCAAATAATTTCTTTTTAGAAATTATTATGCTACTTTGAGTAGGATAGTAACATAAACTTCATTTAAGTTTTTTTTTTTAAGTTAGTTTAACTTTTCTAAAATTCTATTTAGCTGGGGTGGCTAGGTGGCGCAGTGAATAGAGCACCAGCCCTGGAGTCAGGAGAACCTGAATTCAAATCCAGCTTCAGACACTTAACACAAAAACTAGCCATATGACCTTGGGCAAGTCACTTAATCCCAATTGCCCTCTAAAAAGCAAATAAAATAAAATTCTATTTAGGTACTTTGTTCTTCTTATCTTTTATTAGATTAACTCAGATCTGAAAGGGAAATTTAGGAATTTTATACTTTTTCTGCATACTTGTCGTTACAGTTTAATTAGCTTTTCCTTTAAGTTCCTAGATATTATTCCATTGAGCGCATATATATATATATATATATATATATATATATATATATATAAAATATCAAATTATTTTGTTTCCTTTCTTATCTCTTTCAACCATGTCTATTTTTATTTTTTCCTGCTTTGAAATCATGATTTTTATTCCTGCATTTAAAAAATTTACCTAAAGCATATATATTCTGCTCCAACACTTTAGTTTAACCCCTTGTGAATCTTTATGCTTTAGATTTTCCTTACGAACAACATATTGATGGAACTTGCTTTTGAACAGATTCCAGCATCCTCCTTTTCACTGGTGAGTCTACTCCATTCACTTTCACTGTTATGGTTTCTAGTTTTCTATTTTCCTTCTTTCCCACTTCTTCTGTACATTTCCTTTTCCTTTTGTCTTTTTCCCATTAAGTTTTTTTTTTAAGAGAAGAGATATAATTGACACTTTTGTTTAATCATTTCAGTTATGTCCAACTCTTTATGACCCCATTTGGCATTTTCTTGGCAAAAATACTGGAATGGTTTGTCATTTTCTTCTCCAATTCATTTTACAGATGAGAAACTGAGGCAAATAGGGTAAAGTGATTTGTCTAGGATCACACAGCTAGTAAGTGTCTGAGGTCAGATTTGAACTCAGGAAGAACTCTCTTCATTGTGCCACCTACTGCTCCACATAATAGACACTAGGCTATTGGTAAATGAAGTGATCTCTTCTTACTCTTCTGTACTCTTCTCCTCACCAATTCCAGAAACTATTTTAAACTTTAATTTATGACCTACTCTCCAAAGTGTAAGTTTATTTTGTTAGTAACTACAGTACTCCCTCTACAACCCTACCCTATACATTATTTTTTAATTGGTTTGCTTCCCCATCCTCTTTCCCTCTCCCTGTTTTCTTGTAAATTTAATGTTTGTCTATTCCAAAAAAAATGTGTGGGTACATTCAAATCTCATTTCATTCTGAGAGCAGTTAAGTCATTATGTGTCTATTCCCCCACCTCTTCCTCTATGTTTATACATCTTTTTTTTTTGCATGACTTATTTATGTAAACTCTTTCCCCTACTTCTTCATTGTCATTCCTAGCATATTCCTTTTATACCCAATCTATGTTTTTATTTTATTTAAGTTTTCTGTGACCCTTGAAGATATTAGGATTATGAAGGGACATTTGTATCTTCTTCTCTTATTGGCATATAAGCATTTAATAATCATTTAAGCCACTTTTCTAATTGTTTAGATCTTTCCAGATTTCTCCTAACTACTATGTCTACATTTCAAAGTTTTATTCAGCTCTAGTCTTTTTTTTTTCAGGAAGCTTGAAATCCTCAATTCTATAAAAGGTCTGTATCTTTTATTTTTACCCTTGTAAGAATGTTTTCTATTATAGAAAAAATAGGGCCTAAGGGAAAGAAATCTGGCCTTAAAGTCAAGAAGGCCTTTGCCTTCTAGTTCTAACAGATCTGAGTAGATTCCTTTTCTGATTTCTTGAAATATGGTATCTAGGTTTTTTCTTTCATCATGAGTTTCTGGGAATCCAATGATTCTTAAATTATGAGTTAATAGTCAATCAATGAATAGTTAGTAAGATCTATTATATGCCAAACACTGAGCACAGACAAGGAAGCAAGATAATGCCTGTTCTCAAAAAACTAACAATCTAATAATCTAATTTACTAAATTATCACTTTTGCCCTGTTCTCCAGATCAGTTATTTTTGACAGTAGATACTTTTTTTCTCCTTTCCCTCTACATTTTGACTTTATTTATTTTTTAATGCATCTTGTTGTCTCATGGAGTTACTGAGTTGTTTTTCTTCCATTCTATTTTCAAATAGTCTTTACTAGAGTAAGATTTTCCCTCTGATGTAAGCTATTTATTTTCTTTTAATTTTTTCCTTTCCTGAAATTTGTATTGAATTTATAATTTCATGTGTTACACATTGCTTAATTTCTTCACCCATTTTTATTGTACTTGTGACCAAACCATTTTTTTTTCTAAAGCTATGCTTATAGTTATGGAATTGCAATCTTTTTAGGGCTTAATTCTTGAGTTTCTCAACCCACATTATTTATTCATTGTATTCAGGGTTTTCTTCTGTTTACTCATATTTTCTGCTTCAGTTCTTGGAATGGGGTTTTGTGCATCAGCTAGTCAGTTCCCTCTGGCACTCTTGGATAAAATATAGTCTGGATGCTGCTTTCATTGCTGATTTGCATGGAGTGGCTGCTATTAAGTCCCATCTGGTATCTCAATTCCTGATTTCTGTCTTAGTCTCTTGGTAGTCTACTTGCCTCAGGTAATTTTTATCTTCTCCTTGTATAATCCCAAATCAGGAATCAATTCTGATGTTATATAAAACCCAGTGGGATAACAAAAGTTATAGTGATCTCAAGTGTGCTATATAGATCCCTTGGTACTCACACCAATGCATTGAGTTGGTCCTCTGTTATAATATGGCTGCAGTGCTTCACTGAAATTCTCTTTTTCTTATGCTACAATAGTATTCCATTCCATACACATGATGTTATTTGTTCAACTATTCTTCAGTTCATGAGCTTTCTTAATTTCCAGTATCTTTTGTTTTTGCTACCCCAAAAGAATTGCCAAAACATTTTTGAACATATACAAACTTTTCCTCTTTCTTTCCTTTTTTTCAGGTACTGATATGGGCCTAGAAGTGGAATTATTGGGATGTATGTATAGTTTAGGAATTTTTGGTAAATAGCTCCAAATGGCCTTTCAGAATGGTTGTACCAAATCCAAGCTACACCAAAATTATATTAACGTTCTTGCTTTCTGCAGCACCTTCAATATTTCTCATTTTCCTTCTTTAAATCAATGTTGCCAATTTGTTATGTGTCAGAGCCTCATAACTTCATTAATTTGCATTTCTCTAATTATTCATGATTTGGAGCATTATTATTTACTTTTTTGTGTATATATTTTGATGTTTTGGATTTCTTCCTTATAAAACTTCATATTCATTGCTAATGACCACTTATCAATTAGGAAATGACTCTTACTTTCATAAATTTGAATCAGTTCCTTATATATCTTTGAAATAAAACCCTTATCAGTGAAATTTACTCGCAAAGACTTTACTCAGTGTCCTGTTTCCCTTCTGATTTTATCTACATTGGTTTTGTCCGTGCAAGTTTTTCGATTTTATATAACCATAATTATTCATTTTATCTCCTATGATCTTCTTTAGCCTTTGTTTGGTTATAAACTTTTCAGTTCCATGATATGAAAGGTAATTTCTTCCTTGTCCTGTCTTAATATATAAGGCATGTATCAATTTAAAGTTTCTCTTGGTATTATGGTGTCAGATGTTGGCCAATACCTTAATTTCTGCGTAGATGCTTTTCCAATTTTCTCAGCAATTTTTGTTGAAGAGTGAGTTGAATAGTGAGTGAGTGCTTTGAGTTATTAGACATAATAAAGAACTCAAAAGAGTTAGAATGTAGCAAGAGGGAAGTTAAGAGGAAGCCTACAAGATTTAGTAGCAAGTTTTCAACTGCTATACTTGGGAGGCTGCTGATTGGAACAGAAACACTGATTTGTAGGGTGTCTAAAGAAAAGGCTGGGAATCTGCTGATTTGAGGAGAGGTGAAGTCCACTGTGATTCTGCTACTAACCACTAGTGCAATCTGTGGTTTAGGAAAGAGGAAACATCTCAGAGGTGTCTTAGTCGCTCTTTCTTTCCTTCTCAACTCGACTTAAGAGGGAAATGCATCTATTTCCTACAAACATAGGCTGATGGTTGATTTGACAATTGATGCCAATGTTGATGAATGAAAAGCTAGGTAAACTGGTTTGTTTACTGACCAGAAAGCTAATATGATGAGTTTGGCAGTTCCCTGGATTAAGAGAACTGCTTATAACTATAACAACCTAACACTTCATAAACCTTTTAAAGAGTGATTGTGAGTTTAAAATATTTGTCACAATTTCATCATTACAAGAGTAGAAGAGTTGTAGATTTATCTACTAGGGGAACAGAAACTAGCATAAAGGGAGCTCTGGGTGGGGCAGATTGTTTTTGAACTGACCAAGGATATAGAAGTCCATAGTTCAGAATTGTAAGCTGCTTTGAGCACATGGGTTTCCTTACTCATGCTCCTCCTTGCTAGGTTTCTGTGTGGGCCCATTTTGCCCAATGGATATCATTTTGTATGGATGATAGTTATGTGTGAATTCTAGGGTATTGGTTATTCTGTCTTAACTGTGATATGATGACTAGTCTTTTTTTTACCTTATTGTTTAGTAGATATTTTATGTTTAAAGGTTAGTAGTATCACAGTGATTGATTGTATGTAATTAGGAAGCACATTAGTGAGGGCTCATGAGCTACAGGGGTAAGGAGTGATTGTATTCCCACCATAACAGTGACTCTCTTGGACTCTGAGAAAATATTAAGTTATAGTCATATGGATATGGTCCACCTTTAGGAACCCTAGACTATCTAATGTGAGGGAAGTTTGGAGTGAGTCAGTTCAGAAAGAGAGAGAGAAGAAATGAACATACACATGTCATATGCTACTTATACATATATCTTTCTGGGTCCTTAATACATTTTTTCAGGATAAAAGATGAGTTATTATTTTTTATATCAGAAACCCAAGTAAGAGTTTTAAAAACTGAAACAATTCTTACTCTTTTGTTATATGTATATGCAAAAATACAGTAGAATTAAGCTTCTTAAAAGCAGGATTCTTCTGTCTTTGTCTACCATAGGACCCTGTACATAGGAGACATTTAATAAATGTTTGCTGAAATAAATTGAAACCAGACTAAAGAAGTACATGACAAGGCTAGGAGGAGTTTGGAAGAATAATGAAAAGATTGTATAGAATCCTAAAAGTTTTGTAGGATTTTTGCAGATTTTGTGAACCTAAAGACTTATCCTGGGCATAAGCAAGGTAGGATTAAATATTGTTGATGAATTTTGTTCATTATATAACTTGCAATGTGGCTTAATTTTAGGTAGAGTTAACATTTAGGCTTTTAATTATATATCGAGCAATGATTCTTTTTTTCTCCTTAAGTCTGGCCACAAGAATTAACTAGAACTATAATTATATGTGATTGAATTACCAGTTCTGTTAATAGTGTCATAAGAGATTCCTTTAGCATGATGCAGTGAAAATACTTGAATTAGAATTGGGAAAGAACTCATTTGGAGTCCCATAGCTCATACTTCTAAGCTGTATAATCCCAGCACATCATTTCACCTTTAAAGGTCTTCAGCGCAGTGCCTGGCACATAGTAAGAACTATAGAAATGTTAACTATTATTAACATTCTTCTCTCTGAGTTTTAGTTTCCTCATCTA
The DNA here is from genome assembly GCF_028583685.1 of Petaurus breviceps papuanus. Lineage (NCBI taxonomy): Eukaryota > Metazoa > Chordata > Mammalia > Diprotodontia > Petauridae > Petaurus > Petaurus breviceps. Next base: position 9,808,050 of record NW_027187315.1, read on the forward strand.
CAAAATGAGAATGATAAAACCTCCCTTAAAAGATTGTTGGGCAAATAGCCCTTTGTAAAAGTTCTACTGAAATGTCAGTTCAATTGAGTTGAGGGACATTAACCACATGGTTATCATACCCTTTTAAGCAAAGTTACAATGAAGAATTATTGTGCTATACTTTGTACATATCTGGTATTGACCAGGTTGTTTACAATCTTCCCCATTAGAATGAAAGCTCTTTGAAGGCAGGGGCTATATTTTTTGCCTTTCTTTTTGTACGTACAGTGCTTAGCACAGTACCTGGCACATGGAAAGTACCTAATGACTTCACTTAGCTTACCTGGGCAAATGCCACAAACCATGCTAAAGGCAAGTGGTAGAAGTGAGCCCTCAGCTGTATGTGGATGGGGTAGGAGGGTAAGTAGAAGGATAGAATGTTACATTGTGGGAAAGGGAAAGGGGCCCTAGAGCATTTGGTGCTAAGGAGCCTAATGGTAAGCAGAGAATGTAGTGAGCTCTCTACAGTCTCCCTGATGGCTTCTTATTTTAATATTATTGTTGCATAATAATATTATTGCAATTGTTGCCTATGCTATCTAAATGCAGGGCCCTGAGGGAAAGCTCTGATCTCCCTATTCTATTTATGGCTCTGTTCCGATGTTATATGTGGAATATCAAAAACCAAAGCATATACAACACTTTCATGTACATCAGGTTATTTGGTCTTCACAAAAATGTTGCAAGACAGGTCAAAGTTTTCTCTTTCAAAAGAGAAAAGCGAGGCTCAGAGATATCAGGTGATTTTCATGAGATCATACATCTATATGGAGTTGAAACCTGAAATCTAGCTGGTTCTTGGACTTCAAATTCACTGTTTTTCTCCCTTGAAATTTTCACTAATGAAAATATTTCACTTGATATTTTTATTTTCTGTATCTCTTCTGTGGAGTGGTAGAGGTACAAAAATGATTTATTGTCATCTTTGTTCAAGTAATTTGACATTCAAGAGAAATGTTAAACTGAGCATTTTAATTAGAATTTTTAGGACCAGGGTTTAAGGAGAGAGTTGTGGAAGGGACAAAAACCAGCTTAATCAGTGGTCAGTGGAGGGAAGAAAAATGAGCTATAGAATGACCCATTTGCACATTAATTTTGAAAAAAATATCCTTGTGTATATAACATAGATGCCACAGAACTAAAAATCATGTATAATCCACTAGAAATATTTCATTTCCAGAATCTGATGGATCAGTCACACTTTTGCTTAGCTATTCCAAAGAGAGGGATCAGTGGAATTAGCTTTGCCAAAGAAACTGACAAAGGAAGAGACCAAAGACGAATCCCACAAAAAAGATATTTTCTCAGTGGAATGCTGGAATTTCTAAAATACATATAGATCTTCTCTCTCTCTCTCTGTCTCTCTCTCTCTCTCACACACACACACACACACACACACACACACACACACACCAGAGAAGGTCAAGGTACTGTGCTTTAGATCTATGCTACTCTTTGTAGGGGGGAAAATCAAAATATCTGGCTAGATCCCATAGTAAAATAGAGTGATTCCCTCCCTCCAAATACATTTTGGGTATTCTATAGTTAATCTCCTGTCCAAGGAGGGATATCAGACCAGTTAACCAGGGATCCAGACTCCACTGTTTGGAAAGTCATATTCTAAAGCTTAGCTTCTGAATCTCCTAGTTGCCAAAATCTACCCTCCTAGTCTCAATACAGTCTTTCTCCCTCCCCTCCACCCGCTGGAGGTACAGTGGTCGGCTTTACTGCTGCAGCAGGAAGAGAAGGCCCTAGCCAAGAATACCTGTACTATTCTTTCTGTTGTTTGTCCTATGTTCTCAAAGAGGAACATGACATTGGGGAGGTGATGCCATGACATGCAAGTAAATTGAATGTAAGTGAGGAAGTGCTCCTCCAGAACCAGAAAGAAAGCATACCAACTGACTCCTGCTGGCATGTAGCAACTTTGGTTCACATCTAAGCTATTTTTTCAGAAAATTCCGTCTGGAGAAATATCATCACTGTATGCCTTTCTGGTCTGAATTAATGATGTTTGCATTCCAAAGGGTATGGCCTTGTATCTAAATTCTAAAATGAAGAAACCCAAAAAGGAACACTTAAGAATTTATTTAACTTCTATTACATCTGTGTATCATTTTGCAGGACACTTCTAAATGACAAAAAGAGAAAGGATCTGACCCCTTTAAGAAGCCAGGCAAGAGACATTGACTAAAGATGGCACCTTGTAAGAATACAGCTCCCCTAAGAAATTCTTCTACAGATATTTAAAAGGGTACCAGATGAAACAATCATCTAAAGTGAATCGATAAAACAAAAGGGAAATTCCAATAAACATCTCCACCCAGGCCATGACCAAACAGGGAGACATTCAGAAGCCTGTGGATAATCTGGTCTGGAGTATACTAGGGTGAAGCCTGAAGCCAGTGGGATCTTAGCCCAAGGATATTGGAACCACAACAAGAAACAAAAATAGCTCCTAGTATTTCACAGTGTAAAGGGAACCCAGGGAATGTCTGTACATTTCTTAGAACCTTCAAGGAAGCCTGAAGTCAATGCTACTGCAACAAGGGACAAAGCTAGCTCCCCATGGGGAAGTTTTCTGTTAAAGGAAGAAGCATAGCAGTCAATAGGTGAGGCTTAAAACCAGTGAGTCTCTACAGAGAATGTAGAAGACATAGTAGAAGCACAGGCAACCAGAGTTCTCAAGGAGGCCTGAAGCCAGCATGATGGAAATGATTCAACCTGGGCCTTTCAGATCCTACCTACTAGACAAAACCAACTCAAAGTTGGTGATTGTTCAAGGAAAAGGAGATGATGATAGAATTGTGGCCAGCACCAACATTTGGTCATCAGGAAGAGGCAGAATGCAAGAATTATGATAGAAGCTAGGGTCTTGTTTCAGCTCCACGCCACTCTCTGTTCCAGGTCAAGGTTTCCAAGAGAGGAAAGTAAAAAAAAAAGACTTTCAATTAGGCACCTCATCTAGAACTTCAGCAAGACAACCATAGTAGCATCCTTACTGTAGTGGGGACAAGACCAGGACCATCCAAGAGTGCAAGAAGGAATGGACCATAAATGGTCCTGGCACAGAGTATTGAACCAAGAAATGAAGCTGCAGATATGAGTAAATAGGAGATAACTCCAAATACAATGAAGAAATGCTATGGGAAAAGAGAAGACCAAGAAATAACCCAGAAGAGCAGAGTAACCCCACAACCTCAGAAAAAGAATAGATTTGTTGCAAGCATGTCATGAATGTTTCATCTATTAAAAATTAAATTAAAGCTCTTGAGGAATATATCACTTCTAACAGGAGGACAATATGAGGAAAAGACTCCCTAAAAAAAGAATGAAGAAAATAGAATTAAATGATTCAACAAGACAGCAAGAAATATTAGAAACAAAAATTAAAAGACTTTTTGAGTTGTCTACTTTCAAAAACAACTGATCTGGAAAACAGGTCAAGGAGAGACCTTAAGAATTATTTAACTCTCTAAAAACCCTAACCTAATAAAAAATCTGCATATCATATTTCAAAAAATTTAAAAAAATCCTTAGGTATTGGGAACCAGAAAGTGCAAATAGGAAAAAAAATTACTTATAACTTTGGGGGGAAGGGAGAAGCCAAAGTAGAGAAGGTTAAAAGAGATAAATATATAAATTATAGTATGCTTAGGTAACTATAGATGATGAAATAATATAAATTCTTAACATATATATATATATATATATATACCAAATAGCATAATGCCTATATACTTAAAGGAAAAACCAATTGAATTCCAAGGATAAATAGCCAGTCAACCTATAATATCTGGAAATTTCAATGTACCCCTTTCAAAGCTAAACAAATTTAACAAAAAGCTAAATAAGAGATATTCTATAATTCTAATTATAAATTAGAATTATATGTATATATATATATTATATATGTATATAAATTAGAATCTAAATAAATTCTAATATAAGAAATTCTATAAAATAGAATTTTATAAAAATTAAATATGAATAGATATCAGCCCTGACCATGTCACTCTTCTATTGAATTAATGCTAGTAGCTCCCTATTAATTATAGAATCAAATATAAAATACTCTATTTAGGTTTTAAATCCTTTCATAAACTAATACTTTCTTATGTTTCCATTCTTCTTATTCCATTTTCCTCTCCACATACCCTACAACCCAGCAACATTGGTGTTCTTAGTGTTCTACACTCAGGACACTCAATTTCTCAACTTACTGCATTTTCACTGGCAGCCCCCCAACCCTGTGTCTGCAATACTTCCCTCCCTGGTCACTGTCTCCTGGCAAGTGAGAGCTTAAATCTTACTTTCTACAAGATGCCTTTCTCAGTTCCTCCTCACCCTGCACCTTGTGCCCTTTCTCTAAACTGACCTTCAATTTATATTGTATGTAACCTTTGTGTACATAGTGTTTGTGTTGCCTCCTTCATTATAATGTGAGCTCAGAGATATCAGAGACTGTGGGTTTTTGGTCTCCACCCCTCTTTGTACCCCTAGCCCTTAATAAATAACTGTTAACTTGTCAGCTTTGTATGGCACCTTTAAAAATTATTGACCATGTGCTAGGGCATAAAAATCATAGACAAATGCAACAAATTTTGAAACATATCCATAACTCAATAAAAATTAAAATTAATAAAGAATATTGAAAGCAAAAATTCAAACTTACATAGAGACTAAATAATATAATCTTAAAGAATATGCAGGTCAAAAAACAAATCATAGAAAGAAAACTTCTTGTCTACTTTATTATAGAAGACTTTGATCCATATTAAGGGCTAGTGCTTTTGCCAGAAGTAGCCTTGATATTCTTTGTGCTGTCACTTCTTATATTGCTGTTTATTATTATCACTTAATATATGGAGATCCACTGGGAACTGCAAATATTTGGCATTCTCCACCACAGTGACCAGATTATTAAAATCTAGGAGTTTGTCCTTTGAAAGACAGGAGCAGGAGCACAAGATTTTGGTCTTCATCCTCTTATATATTATTATTATTATTATTTTGCTTTTTGGAGGGACATTGGGGTTAAGTAACTTGCCCAAGGTTACATGGCTAGTTTTTTTTTGTGTGGGTATTAAGTGTCTGAGGCCGGAACCGAACTTGGATCCTCTTGACTCCCGGGCCGGCGCTTTACTCACTGCACCACCTAGCTGCCCCACTTATATATTATTTTACTCCTTCCTGGGGACATTATATTAATTACAGGAAGTGTGGAAATTTTGGGGTAGTTGGGGGGGGGAAGGGGCAGAAACAGGAAGGAGGTTATCTTTTTTTTTTTGTTTTAGGTTTTCTTTTTTTTTTCCTCTTCCATTTCTGCCTATACTAGATTTCTTGCATCTCCAAGGTTAGGGTTATCACCCCAAATCACCATCCCAGGAAGTTATCAGGGGAGCTCTGCACATGCTCAATGGCTCCTACAGCCAAATGTGTTCCGTGGGGTGTACTTCAATCCAACTCACACTATAAATGCGCAGAAACATTTTTCTCATGTATTTTCATTGAGGAAAGAATGTTTATTAAAATGTCAATTAGTCCACAATTCTTTCACTTTTCAATTTTCACTTTTCTTATCATTGTAAATTATTTGAAAAAGTCTTTATAATTTCTAATTATATCTTCCTCTGGAGTAAACTTTGAGGGTGTTTTACCTGTATTTTGGCTGTTCCTTCATGGAGTTAATCCATCTCAAGTCATACAGGGAATGGGAGAATTCAGTATGTTGAAATAGAGTTAAACTAATCACATTATAGCTCTAGTTAAACTGCCCAAGAACAGACTTCCTTGACACTTCTGATTCAGCTCTCAAAAACGCCTTGTATTGTGATTCACACTTCCTTCTGGAAATGACCAAACTTCCGAATCACACTAAACAACACCTCCCACTTCATGTCTTCTCTGCTATCAGGAAAGGATTATGTCACATGTTCCATTTTAGCCACGGTCAGCAAAGGCATTTTTTCCCTCAAAGGGAAAAAGCTATTCAAAGTCAAAGGAAGACCCATTGAAAATTAATACCAGGCACAGAAATCGATTGCAAATATCCTTTTCTCTGTCCACTATACTCCTCTCTCAAACAAAATAAAACAAAAAACATACTCACATATACTCACAAAGAGTGGAGGACATGAGTGTGTATTTGCTCTTACTTCTCTGAATATTTCAATACCAAAGTGTTCTAAAATAATTCTTTTTTTCTAAGGAAAGAGACAAGTGGCAAAAATTCCACCACTATTATTATTCTATAAGGAGGATAAAATGCTTGAGTTTTATAGGTAGCTCATAATCTAAGCCACACTTGCTCTTCAAGGAATTTCCCAGGAAGATTGTTTCCCCAGAATAAAGTAGGGGAATGGAGAAAAAAAAAGAGAGGCACAGTTGTTAATAGGATTTTGTCTTCCTCATACCAAGGCTCCAGACAGTGTGACAGCAGTCACAACAATAACTGTGATCATATCTGCATTACAATGTGCAATAAAATGCTCCCCCAAAATATACTCAAGACTTATTGGGAGAAATAGCCGAGAACATCACAGAATCATAGGATCCTAGATGTAGAGCCAGGTGGTACCTTGGGGGCCCAGAAAGATTAAGTGATTTGACTAAGGTCACACAATTGATAAGTGTCTGGGGTGGAATTTGAACTCAGTTCTCGACTCCAAGTCTAATGCTCTACGAATCGGATACTGTACTACTTCACATGTCTTAATTTAACATTAACAATGACCATATATTCAATATGCAATTGTTCAAAGGATCAGAATTTAAAATCATGTTTCCCACTCAGTTATAGTACTTGGCATCTTCATTTTAGGCGAATGTTCTAGTGGACTTTATATGAGTGTGTTTGGGTATATTGCTTATGTGCACACATTTGCAAGTGTATGTCAACAAATGGAATATTTCTTTCCCTTCTTATGATGAAACAGATAACTATAGGACCAACATATAACCCATTGTTTTTATTGTGGATGATATGTGTGTGTATATCTGTGTGTATGTATACAGACCTACATATAAATAGATATAAACATATATATATGTATATATTTATGAGGTAGAGAGTGAGAGAGAAAAAAGGAGAGAAAACATAAGAGAGACAGAGAGAGAGGAAAGAGGGAATGCTTTCTTTTTTTGTTCTGGACTTGTTCTTTCACTGGTTCAAGGAATTCTTGGTTAAACTCCCTGTACCAGTAAGATCAATCAATCAGTTGATCAAGAAGTATTTATTCAGTGCCGATTATGTGCCAGTTACTTTTCTAGTCACTGGGGTAATAAGAACAGATGACAATGTGTATATAAATGAGCAATAGCAAAAGGAGAGGCAACATGCTATAGATGGAGGGACAGACTTATGGTTGGAATCCTGGGTTTGAATCCTGTCTCTGACGCATGCTAGCTTTGGGACTTTGGGCAATTCAATTAACCACTCAGTGAATTTAGACAACTCTCTGTGACCCTGATTTACAAATGAGTTGCTGATCTTCATTAACAGAAGTCTTTAAAAGTATATGTACCCACATATGCTTCTAGAAAACTCATTGTCCCTATATATGTATATGTTTAAATATGAATATATACACACATTATATATAGACACTGGTCAGCAGTTTAATTATCCAGGAAAATAATTTAATTAACTAAGTGCAATATTATAAGAAGCCTCCAGGTGGCTACTAACCTAGTTATTTTATTTTTTACATATTGAACTGGGAATTTCTATTAAAATAGTTTTCAAAAATGTATATTAAATGTAATCAAATAACAAAAAATATAGCTATTTGCATCTGTGTCCCTTCCTGAACATCTTTCTACTCTACTGTGTATTTTTATGTGTTCTTTGCATAATTTTTTCTTTTTTATGCATCATTATCAATGTACACCCCCTTCCCCCAACAATCCACCCCCTCCCAAATTAAAACTCTCCTTTCTAAATATAAATATAGAGAAGCAAAACGAACATTCATATTGGGTATGACTGAAAATGTGCCCCATTCTACACTTTTTGTTTTTGCTTTTATTTTATTTTTGCTTTTTGGAGGGGGGGAGGGCAGGGCAATTGGGGTTAAGTGACATGCCCAAGGTCACATGGCTAGTAAATGTTAAGTGTCCTCCTGATTCCAGGGCTGGTGCTCTATTCATTGCCCATTCTACACTTCTAATTCATTACTTCTTCCAAAAGTGATGGGAAGCATCAGAAGGCATGATTTGTTTTTGTATCAATCAGAATTCTTTAGTTTTTGTAAGTTGTTTCTCTTTACATTGTTTTTATTTTAAGCTTAAATACTAAATAAAATGAATATTTCCCTTTAAAAAGTGGCAAAGAAAGAGGATGGTTAACCTGAAACAGCAAATCTCTATTACTTACAATTGACTTTTCCTTTTAAGCTTTGACTTCTCTGTTTTTTTAGCCAGTACCAAATTGTTTTAATGATCACTGCATTCTAGTACTATTTGAAATCTGGTATTGAAAGATCCCCTTCCAAATATAACTTTCAAAACTTCCTTGCTTACCAAGATTTCTTCTCCTCTTTTGTTTTGTTCATTTAAAAGTGCTTCAAGGACCCTCATCCTTCCTTTCTTTTATTTTTTGACAACCCTATCACTAATCTCCCCCTTTCTTTCACCTCTCCACCCCCACTGGGGGGGAAATTAATCCTTGTTAGTATTAGAAAAAGGATAGAAAAAGAAGTTCCCACATTGGACATATATGAAAACGTATGTCCTATTCTACACCTTGAGTTCATCACCTCTCTGTTAGGAGATTGGTTGCATGCTTTATTATCAGTCCTCTGGAATCATGGCCAGTCACTGCATTGATTAAAAATTATTAAGCCTTTAAAAGTTGTTTTTCTGTACAATATTGTGGTGTTTTGTTGTTGAGTCATTTCCGTCATGTCCAACTTCTTATGACTCCATTTGGAATTTTCTTGGCAGAGATACTGGAGTCTCCTTCTCCAGCTCATTTAACAGATGAGAAACTGGGACACAGTTAAGTGAATTGCCCAGGGTCAAACAACTAGTAAATGTCAGAGGCCAGATTTGAACTCATGTTTTTCTGATTTCAAGCCCAGTGCTCTAGCCACTGTGCCACCTAGCAATGTAGTTGCTAGTGTATAAATTGTTCTCCTGCATCTGCTCACCTCGTTCTTCAGAAGTTCATATGAGTTTCCATAGGTTACTTTGAAGCCATCCTTTTCATAATTTCTTATGGCATATTACTCTTCCATTATATACATATACCATGATTCATTCAGCCATTACCCAATTAATGGGCAGCCTCTTTGTTTATAGTCCTTTGCTACAAATTTAAAAAAATGTTGCTGAAAATATTTTTGTATACATGGGTCTATTTTTAATATTGTTAGGGCATAGGTCTAGCAGTGGTATTGCTAAGTCAAAAGATATTCACAGTTTAGTAACTTTGGGGGCATAGTTTCCAAATTGTTTTCAAGACTGGTCATAACAAGTCATAGCTTTGCTAACAGTGCATGAGCATACCTGCTTTTCTATAGCCCCTCTAAACTGTCATTTTTCTTTTTTTTTCACCACCTTTTTCAATATGATAGTTATAAGGTAGAACCTCGGGATTGTTTAATTTGCATTTCTCTAATTATTAAAGATTTGGAACATTTTTTCATGTACTTGTTGATTGCTTAGATTTCTTCCTTTGAGTATTGTTTATATAATTTGATTATTCGTCTGTTGAAGGGGAGAGGAGTTAGTTCTTGTTCATATGTATTTGAATCACTTTTCTTGTATATAAAATCATTACTAGAACAATATGTTATAATGACGTTTCTCCATGTTAACTTTTTCTAATTTTTAACAGCATTTGTTTAAAAACTTCTAAATTTTATGTAATAAAATTTGTTCTTTTTGTTTCCTGTGATCTTCTCTACCTCTTAGTGAATTATAGACTCTTCTCCTATCCATAGTAGTGGAAAATATTTCCTCCTCTAATTTGTTTATGATGTAACCTTTTATATATGTCATGCAGCCATGTGGGACTCATCTTGGTATATGATGTGAGACAAAGATCTGAACTTATTTGCTGTCAGGCTGTTATCCCACAGTCATTTCCCTCTTGCCACCATCAAATAATTGCAGTCTTTGGGGTTATCTATCACTATGCTGCTGTGTTCATTTGCTTCTTTATGTCATATGATTAATTAGTTCCAATGTTTGACCTCTATTTCTTAACCAGTAGCAAATCATTTGATGGTACTTTGTGGTAGCCTGAGATCTAGTACTGCTAGGGTCCCTTCTCCCAGTTTTTTTTCATTATATCCTCTTGAATTTTTTTTACTTTTTGCTTATTTATTTTTCTTCCAAAGAAGTTGTTCTATTCCCCCACCTCCACCCCCACTCCATATAATAATTCCTTTGGTAGTTTAATTGGTATAGTACTGAATAAGTGGGAAACAGTACAGTGGATAGAATGTCCCAAAGCCTAGGTTCAGGAATACCTGAATTTAAATATGGCCTCAAGAACTTACTAGCTGTGTGACCTAAAGTCACTGTTTGCCTCTAGTTCCTCATTTGTAAAATGAGCTGGTGAAGGAAATGGCAAACCCCTCCAGTATCTTTGCCAAGAAAATCTCAAATGGGGTCACAAAGAGTCAAGCATGACTGAAACAACTGAACTCACAGTGAATAAGTAGATCAGTTTAGGGAATACTGCTATTTTTATTTGTAGTAAAATTCTGGACTTACTTTATCAGTCTACATATGCACTAGCTGATCAGATCCCCAGAGTATGAATGGGGTACTTCTGAGGGGTTGAGGCATTTTTCTAATCACATATATATGCAAGCCTCCATTCTAGAGCATGTTCCTCCAATAGAATTGCCCAGTGTCATTTTATCCCTCAATGTCATTGATACTAGTAATCTAGTCTAAGGGTTTAAGAAACCTAATACTCTGTGTATTTTCTACTGTATGTTGTATATACAATCTTTCCCACTGATTGACCTCTATTCTTTAGCTAGTTCCAAGTTGTTTCAATGATTACTGCAATGATTACTTAAATCTAGCAGTGATAGATCTCCTTCTATCTTGCCTTTTTTTTTCATTATAACCCTTAAGATTCTTTATCTGTTGTTCTTCCATATGAATTTCCTTATTTTCCTGCCTGTATAAAATATTTTTTTTCATAGTTTGATTGGCTTAGCACTGAATACATTAATTTAGGTAGTATTGTCATTTTTTATATTGTCTCAATCGATCCACGAGGAAATAAATGTTTCTGCAATTGTTTAGATCTGTCATTATATCTGTGATACTCTTTTATAGATTCATAAAGTTATTAAATGAATCTTGGTATATACCCTCCCAAATATTTTATAGCTTCTGCAGTTTAATCTGAATATACTTTTCTAAAGCTCTTTTTTCTCTTGAGTTTTGTTGGTGATAATGCTGATGATTTATATGGATTTATTTTATATCCTACAGTTTTACTGAAATTGTTGCTTCAATTAATTTTTATATAGGTATCCAGTGTTCTCTAATTACTTTACTGTATTATTTGCAACCCTCATAATTCTGTTTCTTCTTTGCCTATGCTTATTCACTCAATTTCTTTTTTTGTGTTATTGTCATAACAATATTATTCCTACCACTAGAATTATTGGTAGTGGTAATAATGGATATCCTTGCTTCACCCCTTATTTTATTGGAAAGATTTTTTTCTCCATTACATAAAAGGTTTGTTCTTGATTTTAAACATTATTTACCATGTTAAGGAAAAGTTTTTATTCTTATGCTATATTCTTCCATTTTATTGGTGAATTTATATGTGAATAATTCACATTAACAGTATGATTACTTTTTCAACATTTCCCTCCATCCTACCTTCTTGTATTTTTTCCTTTCTTTTGCTCCTACTTCCCTCTTTACAAATAAGAAGGTAGTAGAAGAGTGTTTACCTGTGAATAGTCTGTTTCCTTTCTGTTGCAGCTCTTCTCTTGCCCTTACCCTAACCCTGATCCCACATTTTTCCCTTTTTCCTTTTTTTTAATCCTCCCTTCAAGTTCCTCCCTCCAACTTGGGCATTTGGTTAGTTTACAACTCTTCCTTTACCTATCTTGTCTTCTCTCTTGGACCTTTTTTTGAGTTTGTGTGTGTGTGTGTGTGTGTGTGTGTGTGTGTGTGTGTAATTGTGTTCAATCTTCCTTTATCTGGTTCAGATGAAAGTAAGGTTAGTTGAATACTGTAGAGCCAATTCAATATTTACAGCACCAATGATCACAATAAAGACCATGATGATGAATATTGTATGACGTTTGATTGCAAAATATACCAAAATCTCCATAAAGAGGACAGAACTGAAGCATTTATTTAGACACCAGAAAACCAAATCCCAAAACCAGTAAGCTGATTCCATCATAGTACCAAAGATATTAAGAAGCCATAATAACACTGAGAGCCACAGCATCCTTCATCTTTCCCACAAACCAATACAAGATCAATATTTACTCACAAACCTCTTTCTCCTTACCTGAGTACCTCTCTCTCCCACCATCTCTCTAGTTCTGGTTCCCAGCTTCCTGTGGGCTCTGCTTCCCTTCAGCAAACTCCTCCCACCACAGTCTCCATGTGACTACATTCAAACTATTATGGGGCATAGTTTACTTTCAAAGCAAGAGAGATATTCAAACTTCCCTAGGTCTATTAAGGGGTAGGGAAGATCTTTAAATTCCCATTCCCATTACAAATACCCATTCCCCAACACTTCTTCCATGACTATAAACTCATCATTTTATGAATCTCTATTATGTAATAGTGATTTTCCCCTCCTTCTTCCTACTTCCTTCTACCATATAGATCCTTGTACTTCCCATTTTTGTTTTCTCCTAAGATTACTAAAACAGAACAAAACTACACCAAACCCTCTATCATTTTGACCTGTCTGTAGTTATACTTAAAGATATTTGGGTTCTAAAAAAAAGGCATTTGTTTCTTATCCTATCGAAAACAATTTATCACCAAATATACCTTTTCAATACAGAAATATCAATACCTTTCTGTTTTTCTCTTGAGACCTACATTTCTATTTCAAAATGTCTTCTCAGTTCTGACCTTGTAAAGCCAAGCACGAGCAGCTTTCCAGAGGACTGTTGCTGTGAACATCTTCAAGGTTCTGATTACACAGTATAGTGAACTCTCTATTTATTCAATAACAAACTAAGACAAAACATTCACAGAAATCAAAGTAAAGCATTCACAATGTTATAACTTAACAACTTATCACTAAAGTGGTCACATAGTTTTAAGCAAAAGATAACATTAATTTAGTAATAAATTAAACATTTAGTAAGTCCTTAATTCAATCATCCTTAAGAAGGCAAGCCTCCTTAATTGACACAAAGTACAAAGGTCAAGGTTCTCCACCCCTAGACCACATTGTCTTAATCTCTTCAATCAAAAAGTCCTCTTTCTTCTTAATTGGAGAAGTCCTTAACTCAATCATCTAAGTGTAAAGGTCAAAGTTCTCCTCCCCTAGGCCACAATGAATCATGATCTTCTCAGTTTGCATTAAATACCCAAGGAGAGGTCTTTTTATCTTGGCTCCAGGCAGGCTCTCAGCTTCCATGGTTCCTCTTCCATGGTCCCAGCTCTTGCCCGAATCTATCCAACTGCCACCTGGGTTCAAAGGCAGACAATTAGCTTCTTGTGCAGTTCCTGTTCCATACTGAAGCTCACAGTGTCTAGTCCACTTCAAGTCCTTCACAGTTTCTGTTCCTGGGAAGACAAAGTTTACAGTAACATTCATTCACATTTCCGGCATCCTCATCAATTCACTTTCTGCCTGAGAAATCAACATCGACCCAACAACAAGGTCTGAGACAAAGTAACATCAAAACAGACAGACAAAATATCAGCACGTCAGTCAGGCTTCCTCCCAGTTCTCCTTTCTTCTTATTTCTCAATTACCATTCCTGGCAGTTCTGGCTGTCTCTCAGAAGTCCTCAGCAGCTCCAGCTGGCCCTCACAAGTTCTCAGCAGCTCTCAGAAGTTCTGCTACCACAAGTTCTGTTCTCAAAATCTTCTCTCTTCTCATTTCTTAGCTTCTCAGCCTCCACACTGCTTGCTCCCAGAAGTTCTGGCTCTCTAGCTTGAGTTTTTCTTTATATAACGTATTAGCTCCTCCCTGTTCCAGCCCTTTCATGTTACATAAGCAAGTCCATCCCACTGTGGGATTCACAAGTTCTGGGTCTTAATACTTGACACAATCATGAACTTGGAACAAGGTGCTAAGTACCTGTTTGATTGCAAATACAAGGGGCAGGGAATATCTTCAAATTCCCATGGTCATTATAGACCTTTTCATCAGGAATGTTTGGAAATCTTCTATTCCATTAAGGCTCATTTCCCCCTATAGGATTAAACTTAGTTTTGTCATATAGGTTATATTTGATCAACCTTTATTTCTTCTGGAGTATCATATTATAAGCTCTTTTTTATTGTGGTAATTGCTAGTCTTGTATGATCTTTCCTGTGACTCCTTGGTATTTGAACTCTTTTTTTTTGGTTGCTTGCACTATTTTATTTTTAAAATTGTCCTGGAAGCTCTGGATTTGGGGTATTATGTTCCTGGAAGTTTTCATTCTTGGAGTTTCTTTCCAAAAGTAGACTGACTTTCCAAAAGTTCACTTTGTTCTCTAAAAGTTCACTTTGTTCTCTGGGCAATCTTCATTTTTATTTCCCTGAAATATAGTGTCTTGATTTGTTTTATTATCATAGTTTTAAAATACTCCTATAATTCTTAGATGAACTCTCCTTGATTTCTTTTCCATGTCATTTGGTTTTTATGCTATATTTATTATATTTTCTTCTTTTTTCCAATCTTTGGTTTCATTTTAATTTTTTATGTTGTCTTATTTATTGTCTTATTACATGTCTAGATCATTTTAATTTTCAGGGTATTTCCTTCTTGGATGAGATTTTCATGATCTGTTCTAACCTTTCTAGTTTTTGCATTCAAAGTCTCATTTCCTTTCTTCCAGGTACTACCAAAGTCTCTGGGGAAAGGATATATTTTTTTTTCTCTCAGCAAATCCTAGAATTGGCAAACATACTTACTACTCTTTATGCTCAAGAAGTACTTTTAAAAACAGGGTCTATTTGGTAAAATAGTCTTTGTATTATTTTCAATAAGACCCAACCCTCCTCAAAATTATAAAATGACATGAAATTCATTTATGAAGGGTCAATTCACCTCTTTGTGTCTTTTCTCTTTCTCAGCAGAATTCTTTCTTATTCACGCCCCCAATCCTCATAAAACACTAAATTGTGAAATGACCTAAAAATCATCAAGTATTCCTCCCCTAGATGAAGAAACTGAAATCCAGAGAGATATATTGATTTAACCAAAGCCTCAAAGTAAATTAATGGCAAAGCTGGTACTCTACCCTAGGTTTGGGAACTTAATAATCTAGTACTCTTTACATAATAACACATAGTAGTCTCTCCTGTCTTTTACTCTCTCTCCCTATCTGTTAGGGCAGATATTATTCAATTTTTATACTTGTGTATACAATAAATAACATAATGCCTTACATAGCAAATAAGTAATTAATTTTTGTTTAATTATTTTCAGAGGCTTCATTCACACTAAAATATAAACTACAAATGAAATTTCAAGGTGAGAGACAATCGTAACACAAATATCCCTTAAAGCATTTTCTATTTTAACAGGTATCAAATCCTTAACCAAAGAGCCAAAGCTCAGACTGAAGAAATTCAAGCAATAATCAGTAGCTGAGGAAGGATTTGGAGTAATGTCAGAGTCTTTGAAACCATAGCAAGGAACGATCAAGCTCTCTCTGCCTCAATGCTATTTAGATTTTAATTCCGGAAGCACTATTATGATAGTGATAATCTTTGAACTGATGATCCTTATATCCTAAGTTGGTGTGCTCTGTGATTTTGGTCTTATTCACAACCTCTAAGAAGTTTCATGTTTGCTACCACAGTTCAAACCTAGCAAGTGCTTTGGGGGGCTGCCTCAAAGAAGCTAAAGGCTAACTCCAGATGACCAATTTTTGTTTTGGTGACTCAGTACTTACTCATTACCTGGTTTAGGATATACTGTCAGAAAATAGATTGAGAGGAAATATCTGCAATTTTTGGCAAGGGGTGATGATTTTCATTGCATTTTTAGTCATAAAATTCAAACAAGAACAAAGGGTCAATATAACCTTGTGGTTGTGGTTAGGAATAGTCTATGACATTTGAAAGATCAAAGTAAACAATTCCTTTAGTCAAAATTTCAATGAATTCTAGTTCTGTCCATGAAATAAATGTATGAACTTAAATAAAATACTAGAAATATAAGCCCTGTACACTTGGAGCTTTTAGAGAGATGGAGAGACAAAAGTGAGAACCTCAGGTAGGTCTCCTTTGGTACAAATAAAGAATCCTCCAAAGTGGTTGTATATATTTGAATTTGTACTATTCAAAGTTATAATTACGGAAATATGAAGTATGAATTTAAATAATGTGACCATTTCAGGGGATTAATTATTCATACTAATAGGCTAGCTGTATTTAGGACTTAAGAAATTAGCTGGAAGAGACCTTAGAAATTCTTAGAATGCTTAGTAACTCTAAGATCCCTTTCAGATTTAAAATTCTGAAATTTCAAACTGAAAAATTTCAACAATGATTTAAGGGCTGAATAAACATTTTTGGATCATCCAGATTCTTTGCTTTTCCTCCCTCAGCTTCTTGGCAACCATCTTTACGATATTTTCCCCTTTGGTAGGACTTGAATCACAGTGGAACTGGGTCAGAACAGAAGGTGAAGCTGAAATTTACCTGGTTTCCTATTTTTTTTAGACACTGATGAAAATATTTGGTGACAGAGAAAGGGGCATATTAAATTAGCTTTGAAGCACATTTTATCTACAGAATTTTTCTATAATTGTCATTAGCATAAGTAAGTTAGAATATACTGTTGAGAGGTCAACTTAAATGTGCTAAAAAATTGAGTCAGAGAAACTCCAATTCAAATGTGTTTTTTTTCATGCTTCATAAGCTCTTTAATTTTAAATAATACTCTCCAAGACTATCTTCTTCTTCTTCTTCTTCTTCTTCTTCTTCTTCTTCTTCTTCTTC